>NC_134702.1:64786034-64866034 GCF_043290135.1 Rhipicephalus microplus | reverse complement strand
AGGCTACAACGGAGGACACATCGATGGATCCTGGCTCGTTTCAGCTTACCTGCTTAACCATGAGTACGGATTGCTAGGGCGGCGAATCGTAGTTTTTTAAGAAGAAATACGTTCCTCTGATTGCCTTCATACGTTGAAAGCTGGGTACGTTTGCTAAGCACTGAACAAAAACGAAACTACTGCTTCGTTATCGCAATGCAACGCATACGAAGTAAATGTCCGCGTAATTTATTCTAATAAAAAATTACAGAGTCCTTCGAAGACATGCCAAGAAAAACCTTCAAATGTTGATGTTTATGAAAATATTACAGCATATCAGAGAAGTGAATGATGATTAGTTGGCGAATGTCCGGAGGTACGTCGATAAACCGTGAATCCTCTGTGAATCTTGCCCAGTCGATCGTCATGTAAAGACATGACAAACGTTTTGTGCGCATTTCACCACCGCTTCGTGAGCTCTCAATTCAGGATCCTCTTACCGGCGCTTCCATGCAGCTTCAGTTTCGCGAGCTCTCACCTCCGGATCTTGACAGCGAGCACACGTTGCAGCCGCTTTCCGAGCCTTGCGCTACACCATTTTCGTCGCTTACACTCGAAGCATACAGACTACCAGCGAGCGATAGAAGAAGCGCGCCAAGAGCAAACGCATTTTATAGCCGCGCCTCTAGCGGTCTCCTATAGGAGTGGAGCCAGCGGCGCAGCACCATCTAGTGAGCAAGCTGAGTACTAGTGGTGCGAGCGCCATCGTCATCGCTATAGCGGTGGCTGCTGCAACTACTATGACGCCGGACAAGCCTACGCCATAAGAAGCTTCGCCCCTAAAACTGTAGTGATGCGCATTTTATTACAATATCGATTCAAGTACTGCTGCTACAACGTTGCTGCCGAGACTTCGTATTTGTTGAGTGTAATTTAAACATTCGCCTAGCCATAGGAAGCATAATACAGGATCGCTTTAGGCACAGTTCATTTTTGAGGTATGAAAGTCCTGCCTTCTTTACCGAACAACCAGTGGAGGCTTTTTTGTCTTTTTTACCCTAAGGGAAGAATAAAACTGTATTTATCTCGTCAGCACTGCGAGATTGGACAGCACAGCAGAGCTCCACTATAAGAGGAAACCCGAGATCGCAAGATTGCTCTGAAAAACAAATCACATTAAGTTACTAATTAACTTTCTGGAATTGCTAAAAGTACAATTAAAGAACATTACAAATTACAACTGGCCGCCAGTATAAAAAAAAATTCAATACTATTACTTTCACATATCAATAGAGCCCCGCTACGGTGGTCTAGTGGCTAAGGTACTCGGCTGCTGAACCGCAGGTCGCGGGATCAAATTCCGGCTGTGGCGGCTGCATTTCCGATGGAGGCGGGAATGTTGTAGGCCCGTGTACTCAGATTTGGGTGCACGTTAAAGAACCCCAGGTTGTCAAACATTCCGGAGCCCTCCACTACGGCGTCTCTCATAATCAAATAGTGGTTTGGGGACGTTAAACCCCACAAATCAATCAACCACATATCAATAGAAATAATTTGACGTAATCTTGAGAAAGAAAGTTCATCATCTCCTGGATGTTTCGAAGGCTGAGGCCTTCCAGGAGTGTTACACCAAAGGGGGGGAGGGAGCGGCCGTGGTTATACAAGGCTCCGAGTTAAGATGCTACGCGACTTTTCTGCGGGCATGTCTCGTTCCCATAACTCAGGTTTCGTGTTCAGACTGTGATGATATGTGGGGTTCAACGTCCCAAAACCGCCATATGATTATGAGAGACACCGTAGTGGAGGGCTCTGAAAATTTCGACCACCTGGCGTTCTTTAACGTGCACACAAATCTGAGAACATGAGCCCATAACGTTTCCGCCTCCATCAGAAATGTAGCTGCGGCAGCCGGGATTTGATCCCGCGACCTGCGGGTCAGCAGTCGAGTACCTCAGCCACTTGACCACCGAGGCGGGGAGTCGTGTTCAGACTAACTTGTCTTTGTTACTTTTCCTTCCTTTCATGGTAAATTTTCGATTCTGTAAGCTAGACGGACACGATATATTTAAGCCAAAAATTTGAGTTTGTAGTGAGTGATTTTCTTTAAATCACTCGAAGCGAGGAATTACGTTACTAAATTGCCACAACAGAAGTAGGAAATCAAATTACTGATTACAGTAAAAAGCAACATCGTTTACTCGCAAGTCCGGATCAAACTGTAACCAGCATCTGTAGCTGAAACGATCCACTCCGGTCATACCTGCGTATGCTGGCGATTTTTACCCAAACGCGTAAACGTAACTGTGAAGCGCGTGCGCAAAACAATCGCGCAAGCAGCAGAACGTAGAACTAACCTCTCGTTCCGCTCACCAAGTAGATTGAGCGTAGGGTAAAGGTGCGCTTGCTTGCTTTCACCATCGTGTTGCAGCGAAGCCAACCACGTCCCGGCGAAACGCGTTCGTCGAGAACGCGAAATCGTCCGCTTCGGTGGAACAGTTGATACGGTGCTCGGCTGCTGCCCGAAACGTCAAGGTTTCAATCATAATCTCAGTAGTGGCGGTCGTGTTTTAAAATGCGAGAGGCCCGCGGGTGCTGTGCGGTGTCACTGCACGTTAAAAAAAAACAGATAGTCAAATTTCCCGGAGCTCTTCACTACGACGTTTCAACTCATAATCATATCGTGGTTTTGAGACGTAAAACCCCAGATATACCATCGTTAACAGCACAGAAACTATGCAGCTTCCTGCATAATCTCGGAACGCTGAATTTGCGCATCGATTAGCGTAAGCGACGCTCAGCTAAATGTGCCTAATATTACGCACTGACGCCAGAAGCAAGCCCATAAAAAGTAGAATCATTGCAACAGCGAAGGTATAGAACAGAAAATGAAGAGGGCGATATCAAGATATTATTGGCGGCCCTTCTGCAAAACGCCAATAAGAACGACAGCACTGTAGTGGCATCGTTTACTTAAACGGGTCATTAGTGTCTTGTTTACTTACGTGCCTTCCTACTTTTTTGGGGGGCGGATGTTTTCGTGGCGTGTTTACACGGACATTCACCGCTTCAGGTCTTTCTTTTCGCATCTCACTGATCACTCTACAGATATAGTTCCCCGACACTAAATACCGCCAATCTTTAGTGCTTTTTGTGCGTGAGAATCTACGCGCTCATCTCCTATAGTGCGCCTCGGTTGCTCCTTAAAAGAATCTTCGTGGTTGCGTACCTTCGAAAGACTGTCGGCGACTCGGCAGTAGGGAAGCCACAAGCGCAACAGATTGTTCATCTCTCCGGACAGAAGTATAATGGAGAGGCGAAAGAAAGAAAAAAAGAACGCAGCTACGAATCACGAATGCCGAGAGCGGCGTTGAGCTTTCATTGACACCTACGACGCAGACCCAGATAGGCGTGAAAATCCACCACCCCCATTTCTTTCTTTCTTTCTTTCTTTCTTTCTTTCTTTCTTTCTTTCTTTCTTTCTTTCTTTCTTTCTTTCTTTCTTTCTTTTTTTCTTTCTTTCTTTCTTTCTTTCTTTGCCAATTATCTCTCTCGCTGGATAGATGGTGTTCGTGACAGTGTTTATTGGCGCAAGAGTTCCCTTCTTTACAAACAGCATGTGTGGGAATAGGGAAAACTGAACACGCTGCACGGCCGTCAAACAAACAGGGACCAACAGGAAAAAAAGGATGCACATCTGGATTGCGGAATTCGGACATGAAGAAGCGTACCCCCCTAGAAAGAAAAGGGCCCACAACTCCGAACAAAAGCATTTTCTGCGTCCCGGCGCGTCGCTGCGTTGTGTTCAAAAACCGGGCAGGCGTGCGTTCACGCTTCTGTCCCTTTCACCTTTTCTTTCCCTTTCCCTCATTCTTTAACTTCAATAACAATAGGAACCAGCTTGCACTAAACAAATACCAAATACTAGTTTCTGCTATTAGTGGTCAGCTTTTCGTAAGTTTGTATGTTTTTGGTTATACATCATGGATAGTATTCACTATAAAGCTGCGAATAAGTATATATGAGAAGTCTTTCGCAAACATCCAAAGCCGAGCCAACTCTCACTGCTTTGGGATGCTTGAGTCGTCCTGGAATCCAGCGAGGATCACTTTTCCCGGATATGCGCACTTTTTTCAATTTTTTTATGGGGGGAGGGAGAAGGAGGCTTTAGAAATGTAATATTGTTCTTTTTAAAAAAAATCCATCCGCCTATCGAAGGAGAAACCTCGGACACGAAGCGAGAAAGTGAGCGAGAGCCCCAGCGAAAGTTGTACAAATAAACAAAAATAATACAGCAAGCGACCATAGTGGGATATCCCACGCGCTGGCTTGTGGCGGCTGAAATCCACGCAGGAAGTGCAATAGCGAAGCTGATTTGAAAAGCAGGCGTCGACTGGCCATGTGTGGACGGAGCTGGCTATTGAAAGCAATTCGGCGCGTTGTCTTTGCGTGCTGACTTGAGGTTTCCAAAATAGAGCGAATGAAAAAAAAGGAAAGAAAGGCCAATGGTAAGGTTAAGGGTTTCTTTTTTTGTCTTCGACATTTGTGTCTTATTTTCGCCATTTTGTTTATTCCAGCAACAGTAGCGCAACGGTGTGGTCAGCAAGAAATACGCCTCATATGGCCGCATAACGGTTCTTGCGGGCTTCATGCCTTTCATGGGAATACAAACCATGTCGCGTTTGGCTGGATTCTAGCTTTTACTAAAGGACCTTGGAATTTTCAGTTTTTATTCGGTTGCTTCTTTTTTTCCTGGAATATCTGTGCTAGCACTGGGCATCGTAAAAATTGTGATGAAATCTTCACACGAGTGTCGTACGAAAGTTTTCTTAACAAATGATGACGCATGCGCACATAAAAAAAAAACATTAGTCCAAAAGTTTCAGCGAGGATGTACATATCATTATTCTTGAATTGCGACCATTTCTTTTTAACCCGCTGCTGACTTACAAGCCTTACAAAAATGTTGAAAATTTCTTTTTGGAAGCATATTTCTAATCTTGCGGGTGTAAGTTATGATCTGGGTGAATTCCGAGTTGGTACTCATTCTTGAGCAGGTACAGAATCTTTCCTGGGAAATTTTGAGATTTAGGGTTTTTGGAGAATGTCCAGACCTTCAGCCCCTATGAGCGCACTCATCACTGAATGTTAGCTATTACAGCTATTCGAAACACGTGTGTTATCTCTTACCTCGGCTATGCAGGTGGTTTTGTATAAGTGCTCCTGTTTACTAAGGACCCGGTTTCAAAATGAAAGCGTAACCTGAAAATCCTTGCCGCAACGAATACATACATTCAAATGCGTCACTTCCGTTAATGAAATGTATAGCGTTTCCACAAGCTCTCGACTATTTGATACTATTAACTATCATCATCTATGGTTTCTGCGAAACTTTGTGTTCCTTTATTGGAAAATAAAACAAGAAGAGACAATGACACTCAGCAAGAGGACAACGCAACATATACATTATACTGTGTTGTCTTGTTCATTTTTCTCGTGCCCTTGTTTACGCTTAACAGAACTGCAAATTAAGCTAGTTGCTGAAGATTCATCGTGAGCGTGCTATCCCAAGACCGAATTCTCATCTCCCTATCTTACCTTCGTCATTCACTACTCTTTCGCTCCCCTGTCACCCTTCCCCTATGTAGAGTAGCAGGCCAGATCAAACAGTACCTCAGGCTGACCTATCTACCTTTCTGTCAATAAACTCTCTCTCTCTCTCTCTCTCTCTCTATATATATATATATATATATATATATATATATATATATATATATATATATATATATATATATATGAATGCGGGTGTAAAGCGAAAGAAACGCAGACGAAAAAGAAGATAAGCACACAGTACAGGCGCTAAACTTCAATCGGTTCTTAATCGCAGAAATCACAAGCAAGGAAACTATATGAAGCAACCACGGCAAAAAACCCAGCCTGATAACAAAAAGCCAGGCCTGCGCAAAACGCGCAGTACTATCACAGCGAAAACTCGAAGAGCGCTCTTTCTGAGCCTTTTCTTAACACTTTTAAGTAACTGCTACAAGCACACTTGCCGGGTACCCACTACCATAGATCATAATTTTGGGCTGGCATTCGTTTGTTTCTTTTCTTCAATGAATGGCCCGTACCCAGTTTGGGGAGTTGCCCAAGAATGCGATGTTAAGACTGTTAAGTGATATTTTAGGTAAGGTATGAGGTTAAAAAATAAAGATGAAGAAATTAAATGTCAATAATACGTAAAATATTCAATTTCAATTACAAGTATTTTGTTTTCAAGCTTGTATTTTAGACTTCCGTATTAGCCTGATGAGAACAATTTCGAATTCTCTGTGCCATCTTCGTCATTCGTCGGAGAAGCGTGGTATCCGCTATATACTTACCAGGATTATTGTGCAATATTTTTATGCTGTGGCTGGCGACGATGAAGAATTATGCCTGAAGTGGATATGCGCCACAGTTAATAGGTGAACAAGAACAAGCTCTCGTTATGGGTTGGATCACTGCACGACCCACTCTACGCAATTTGCATCAAGCTTTGTTCAAATTCGTGCGCGACACGGACTTCAACAAGCGGCTGTAACAGCAATGTCACACACCGCGAAAGACAAGACTGGACTATGACTGAGTGTGCGCGCACGTGTGCTGCCGAATGTGCTGTGTTTATCTCTCTTCCCTCTCTGCTCTCTATCGTTCATCTCCCTCCCATGTGCAGAGTAGCAAACCGGCTGCCTACAGGCTGGTTAACCTCCCTGCCGTTCTTTTCTTCCTATTTTCCTTCCTTCTTTCCTTGCATCGTGTGACGCCTGGTTGTTCCTTTGATGTTCTAAAACTCTTTATTACTCATATTAGCGCAATTTCTTTCCAGATATCAAGCCTGCATGAGGCCAGTTTTAAAATGAGTTACAAGTACCGGCGTGACTCAATGGTAGAATACTCGGCTGGCACGCAGCGGACTCGGCTTGGAATCGAATTGAGTCTTTGGTGTATTTTATTTACCGAGTTTTTTTTTCTTATTTCTTGCGATATTGGTTACGGACACCGGCGGCGGCAGACAACTACGGCGCCGCACGCAACCTGTACTCTGATATTATAACAGCTATCGCTCTAAAAGAAGCTGTAACACGTTCTGCTGTTTCAGTGCAGAGAAACGCGCACCACCATTGCGACGCGTCTCTGCGATCAACCATGCACGCACATGGCTACTCCTTTTACTGACATATTTCATCATGTAATAGCGCCACAGACGACTGAAGTTTGGAAGTTTACACACACCAAAGTGTTTTTATGCCGAGTCATTGCCAACGGCATACAACTACTGTGATAAGCACGATATGAGGTGTAAAGAAATACACGTATACTCAAACTCAAGAATACAGGTGTACACTTTCCTCAAAAATGTTTCGTGGTTTTGTAGTCAATATAACTGTTCTCTTTCAGCCGACAGGGAGCAGGTTTGTTGAAAGACTGCAGATTCTGGTTTACTGGTGGCAGAAAGAAAACCTCTGCGATGAAAGTGTGCTAGCTTTACAGAACCATTTCCTGAATCGAAATACACGCACAATCGCTTCTTCGGCAAAAATGACACACAAACGGTCAGTTTCATCCAAGGTGAATTTCTTTGCTGTAGAAATTGTTTTCTGGAATCAAGACTTATTCGCCTGCGAGCACAAAACAACTGGAGATTCCTTAATAAAAAAAAACGTTCTTCCAAATACCAAAAAGCCGACGCTAACGTCAAAGTGAGAGACAAGAATAGAAAAACCTTGTTAGGCCATCTCGTAAAAGGCGCTACGCGGGGCTCACACCTAAGCAGAAAATAGGGCGTATCCACAAAACATGTGCCAGAAAACAAGAGACGCTGGTGAGTTCTTTAAAACGCAACCAGGAAAAAAAAAGAAGAGGAAGTAAAACGAAGGCAATGAGCTGTGAAAAACCGGACCAAGTTGATTTCGCCGGGACAGTAAAGAATTCGGTAACGCGGCCTGCCAACTGTAATGTAGCAAACATTGTACTGTCCGCAACTCTGCGCCTTCCATGGCGTCTGCTGCCTCGATCGGGTCTGGCGTGTGTCGTTTCTTATGTCCCCGCCCGACTTTTCTGCCACAACCACGGCGGTGTTTGTTCGGGTGAAGAAATAACGAGTGCAGTATCCGCTTTTAAACGCTTCGCTTCGTGGAAATAGCTCAGCAGTAAAAACAGGCGAAGAGCCACAAAACTGAAATAGACACTTCGCGTATACCTGCAAAAGGCATGCACCTGCTGGTACAACTGTTATTTGCCCCGACGTGTCACTTGTTGGTAAGGTTTGTCGGCGAAGTCATTTTTTGCAGCGCACCACTCAAATTGCTGCACTTGCGTGCAACAGTTCATCTGGTATCTTTAACAAGGAGCCGCTTTCTGTTGCGGTTTGTTGGAGAAGTACTTTAAGTCAACACTCTACATCTATGTTTAAAAAAC
This sequence comes from Rhipicephalus microplus, assembly GCF_043290135.1. NCBI lineage: Eukaryota > Metazoa > Arthropoda > Arachnida > Ixodida > Ixodidae > Rhipicephalus > Rhipicephalus microplus. The sequence continues at coordinate 64,857,598 of NC_134702.1, read as the reverse complement.
AGGGCGTTCCACCAAACAGAAAGAAAATTAGCGGATGATAGACCAGAAGCAGACTAGTGTATGTAGTAGTTGTCGTTGCCGTAGTAGTAGATAGTGTTACGCCAGCGAGTCGACACCGAACGTCAATGCTTCTGCAAAGGCAATCTGTGTCAAGGCCAGTGGCGCTTCTGGTTGGACGTTGGTGACTCAAAAAGATCCATCCGGTGCCTATAAAAAAAGCCCTGCGGCGCGTCGCCAGCAGTAGATCTATGTGTCAGAGAAGCCTCTCGTTGCTTCGAGCCCCTTTCTCAGTCGGCGCGCCCGGTTTCTTGGCAGCGGCGAGTTTCGTGGCGCCCTTCGTAACCTCGTCGGCGTTGCACTTCGTAACAGAGAGAGAAGCCGACGGATGCGTGCGAGAGAAGACATCTGGGCTATTCGAGTCCCTAAGCTGTCGGCCCCACTGCCGAACTTGTAACGCCTCTATTTCTAAGCTGTACATAAACCTTGCCTTAACTCACCGTCGTCTCGTCCGCTCGTCTATAAGCTCTGCGCAGATGCAGTCGCGAGCTGAGTAGCACACGCTACCGAACGGCTGGTGAACTTGGCGGCGGAGTTCGGAGCAGTGTGGCCTTCGGAACCGTGTTGGCGTCTCGCCTTCGTAACAGTAGCCACCTCTCGTTTTGTCTTTGGAATATCCGCTAGATGGCTGTACTTGTATATGATGAATACATGTTAAAAAGATGCGAGATGGCAGTACTTGGAGTGTTCACTAGATGAACGGATGCATGGACGAACGCACGGATGGACAGCCAGAAAAGCAGACGGGTGGATGGACGGACTCGAGCATGAACGGACGGACGGTCGGGCTCACGGTCGGATGGACGGAGGCACAGACAGACGAATCGATGGACGCATGGATGGTTGCACGGATGGACGGACGGATGGACGCATAGACGGAAGCGGACGGACTGACGAACGCTTCGCCCCCCTCATCATCATCCAGTCCGTGGATATGCTGTCATTTTTAATACATACAAAATATGTGACCGCGGCGAAGTGGATAGCGCGCCGGACATGTGTTGTCGCAGACACAGAGATCATGGGTTCGAACCCCATTAACGCAACCTTTTTCTTGATCTTCGGACCATGCGTGTATTTTCGTACATTGTTGCCGTGACGAAAATTCGTCATTGAAGTCTTTGTGGTCCCCGGCAATAAACACTTTCGTGTTTTAACGTCGTATATATATTGATACAAAACAGCCGCTAAACACGGCTGCATGAAAGAGGAGGACGAAGTGGGTTTTTCCGTTGGATGCTGGTCTGGCGCCATCTTACTCGTCGAGTTCTGTGCGCTGTAAATAGATCATTAAACAAGTTACTCGTAACATTATTGGTGGAGGTGGACGACCCCTGTACCTCGATGGAGACGCGCAGCGGTCGCACCATCGGCGAGCTTTCGACTGCTTCGACTGCTGGTACTTCCTCTACGCCGCCCTCGTCAGTCCAAGCCACCACCTAGGTCACACTCCCGCACCTCCGGGATCCCGGCACTTTCTCCGGTGATGGTACGATCGATCTCGACACTTGGCTGAAGCGGTACGAGCGCGTCAGTGCAACTCACCGCTGGGATCCCACGCTCATGCTCGCCAACGTGCTTTTCTACCTGGACGGCACTCCCCGAACATGGTTTGAAAGCCACGAAGCCGATATAACGAGCTGGGATCTCTTCAAAGAAAAGATACGTGACCTGTTTGGCGATTCATGTGGTCGTCAGCTCGCTACGAAGAAGACACTTGCCACACGGGGCCAGTCTTCTACCGAATCGTACGTCTCCTACATTCTTGACGTTTTGGCCCTTTGTTCCAAGGCCGACCAGTCCATGTCCGAAGACGAAAAGGTTAACCACGTCTTGAAAGGCATTGCCGACGATGTTTTCAACCTGCTGGTTTTTAACAACATCTCGAGCATCGACAACATCCTTAAAGAATGCCGACGTCTCGAACAAGCTAAAGCCCGCCGTGTAGCCCAAAACATCGTGAGCCTTCCGAACACAGCGGCCACCTCTTCGTGTGACGACGTCTTCCACCAGGCTCCTCCATGTGACAACCTCACACGCATCATTCGTCGAGAGGTCGAGGCAGCACAACCGGTAGCCACGCCACTACCGACGCCTACGCCTTCCCCGACCACGATTTCTTTGATACAAGCCGTCGTTCGTCAAGAGCTATCGAATGTCGGCCTACATCCTGTACCTGCCGTATACTCTGCTGCGCCTTCTTTTCGTCCCCATTCTGCTCCTCGCATACAACGCAATCCGTCCGAATGGCGTACCCTTGATGACAGGCCCATATGTTTCAACTGTCGACGCGTTGGTCATATCGCACGTCACTGCCGCAGCCGCTGGTCTCCACCGTCCCATTATGCACCTCAGTATTACACCACTTCTGCTCGCGAATCGTCCCCATCTCTTTCTCCATCAACGCCGACCACATTTTCCGCTCCTACAGCACCTCTCAGCAGACCTCGCTGCGACCGGTCACCGTCCCCTGCTCGTCGTCAGTCCCGGTCGCCCCCACAACGCCGTGCTGCCTCCCCGACCTATTCGCAGCATCTCCGACCGGAAAACTAGGCCGTGCAGCTTCTGGAGGTGGAGCTGCGTTGACGACCTTCGTAAGAAATCCTCGATTAACGTTAACAACGAACCGGAACCTTTTGGACGTTACTGTCGACAATGTTCGTGTCAGTGCGTTGATAGATACTGGCGCGCATGTGTCCATTATGAGTGCTAACCTTCGCCGCCGACTTAGAAAAGTTGTCACGCCCGCCCTCAACCGAGCTGTACGAGTCGCTGATGGAGGAACTGCCGCCATTCTTGGCATGTGCTCTGCGCGAGTGTCTATTGGGGAGAGAAGCACTGTCGTTCTTTTCGCCGTTATCGAACATTGCCCTCATGAACTCATTCTCGGTATGGATTTTCTGGCCACGCACTCTGCCCTCATAGACTTTTCAGCTGGCTTTCTCCATCTCGATTTACCCCTCTTTTCCGACCCGCCTAGCCCACCGCAAACCAGCCTCTGCTGCATTGAGTTCACGCGCCTCCCTCCTAACTCTGTCACTCATGTCGACTTATCCTCCACGCCGCCAGTACCTGATGGTGATTACATGGTGGCCCCGATTCTTGCAGTGATGCTTACGCATGGGGTTGCTGTGCCGCATATGATTCTGACGATTAAGAGAAACCGCACCTTCCTTCCACTGGTCAACTTTTCACTCACCACCCAAGTTCTGCCACAGGGTATCTCCCTGGCCAAAATTGCTGCTCTCCAAGATGACCATGTCGAGCCCTTCAGAGTTGACGATTGCTGCAGCTCAGTCAGTGGTTCCACTCCATCACGTTCTTGGGGTGCCGACATTGAGCGAATGGTGTCATCGGACTTCACGTCTGAGCAAGCTTCAGCACTTTGCCACGTTCTTGAGGGCTATCGTAGCATTTTCGACTTTGCCAGCAACTCTTCAGGCCAAACGACCATTGTCACCCATCGCATAAATACTGGCCATGGAACCCCCATTCACCGACGCCCCTACCGTGTGTCGGCGTCAGAGCGTGCAATATTACAACATGAAGTCGGCAAAATGCTCGCGAAAAACATTATCGAGCCTTCATGCAGCCCCTGGGCTTCTCCAGTCGTCCTTGTTAAAAAGAAAGATGGAACATGGCGCTTTTGTGTCGATTACCGTCACCTTAACAAAATTACCAAAAAAGACGTTTATCCTTTACCTCGCATCGACGACGTCCTCGACTGCCTGTACGGTGCCACCTATTTTTCAACTATTGACCTTCGGTCAGGGTACTGGCAGATAGCCGTCGACGAGATGGACCGCGAGAAGACCGCATTCATCACTCCTGATGGTCTTTATCAGTTTAAGGTGATGCCCTTTGGACTCTGCAATGCACCAGCCACATTTGAAAGAATGATGGACTCATTGCTCCAAGGGTTGAAATGGTCCACCTGTTTGTGTTACCTTGACGATGTTATTGTCTTTTCGCCCACATTCGACTCGCATCTTGATCGTTTGTCAGCTATTTTGGACGTTTTTCGTCGAGCCGGACTCCAGCTTAACGCCTTCAAGTGCCACTTCGCTCGTCGCCAAATTTCCGTGCTCGGTCACCTTGTCGATGCCCAAGGCGTGCGTCCAGACCCAGGGAAAATTCGTGCAGTCACGAACTTTCCCGTTCCGAGGACCACAAAGGATGTCCGCAGTTTTGTGGGGTTGTGCTCGTATTTCAGACGCTTTGTTAAGGACTTTGCGACCATTGCACGCCTACTCACAGACCTCTTGAAGAAAGACGCCTCGTTTACCTGGGGCCATGATCAAGCGTCATCGTTTTCGCAACTTACGACACTGCTTACAACGCCACCAATCTTGGCTCACTTTTATCCATTAGCCCCAACCGAGGTTCACACGGACGCCAGCGGACACGGCATAGGAGCTGTGCTATTGCAGCAACAACGCGGACAAGCCTACGCAAGTCGACTACTATCTCCAGCCGAGCGCAACTATTCCATCACGGAGCGCGAGTGCCTCACCCTTGTATGGGCAGTCGCCAAGTTTCGCCCATACCTGTACGGGCGCTCATTCCGTGTTGTCACGGATCATCACGCGCTCTGCTGGCTAGCCTCCCTGAAGGACCCCACGGGACGTCTCGCTCGTTGGGCTCTACGCCTTCAAGAGTACACGTTCTCTGTAATGTACAAAACAGGGCGATTACATCAGGATGCGGATTCTTTATCCCGCTACCCTGTTGACGAAGCAACCGATACCGACGCTATCACGGACGTTTTTTCCGTGTCGCAGCTGTTAAACATTGGCGAGGAGCAACGTCGGGATGCTTCTTTACGAGCCATCATTGACAAACTGCAGTCAACGCCACACGACCCGTACCTACGAATGTTTTTGGTGAAAGACGGGATCCTATATCGCCGAAACCTTGATTCCTTCGGATCAGACTTACTTGCTGTCATCCCAGCGCACCTGCGTTCTTCTGTCCTGCATCAACTCCATGACGCTCCCATAACGGGCCATTTGGGCGTTTCTTGCACGTACGATTGTGTACGACGTCGGTTTTTTTGGCCTGGACTTGCCCGCTCTGTTCGACGCTATGTCGCCGCTTGTGAGCTCTGTCAGCGTCGCAAAACGCCGTCTGCCCTCCTAGCCGGCTACCTTCAGCCGATCGACGTTCCCAACAAGCCTTTCTTTCGAGTTGGTCTCGACCTGTTGGGCCCTTTTCCACTCTCCACAGCCGGAAATAAATGGATTGCTGTTGCCACGGACTACGCGACGCGGTACGCAATCACACGAGCACTCCCGACCAGCTGCGCTACCAACGTTGCGGACTTTCTGCTGTACGACATAATATTAGTGCACGGTGCTCCCCGTCAACTTCTCACCGACCGTGGCCGCACGTTCTTATCAGCTGTCGTTCATGAAATCCTGAGGTCTTGTCATACCAAGCACAAATTTACTACGTCGTACCATCCCCAGTCAAATGGCCTCACGGAGCGCCTTAACAGGACCCTAACCGATATGCTTGCCAAATACGTTGCGCCAGACCACCACGATTGGAACATTCATTTGCCGTATGTGACGTTCGCCTACAACTCATCTCGTCACAACACTGCCAGATATTCGCCCTTCTATCTACTATATGGCCGGGACCCAACTCTACCTTTAGACACGTTACTACCTGCGGCCACTGAATATGCTGGTGAAGCCATTGCCCGCGCCGACCACGCGCGCCAAGTCGCCCGTACCCGTCTACAGGCTTCGCAGGCGCGCCAACAACAGCTCTACAATTCTCACCATAGGGACGTGCACTTTTCTCCGGGTTCTCTCGTGCTCCTCTGGTCACCTACTCAGCGTGTGGGACTGTCGTAAAAACTGTTGTCACCCTACACTGGACCATTCCGTATCGTTCGCCAAGTGACAGACGTCACGTACGAGATTGTTCCAACTGATCCAACAAAGTCATCGTCAGCTCCGAGCGACATTGTTCACGTGGCTCGGCTAAAGCCCTATTACCCCCCTTCGACATCATCTGCCTAAATTTAGCACCGGGACGGTGCTTCAACCGCCGGGGGTTATGATACAAAACAGCCGCTAAACACGGCTGCAAGAAAGAGGAGGACGAAGTGGGTTTTTTTTCCGTTGGATGCTGGTCTGGCGCCATCTTACTCGTCGAGTTCTGTGCGCTGTAAATAGATCATTGAACAACAAGTTACTCGTAACAATATATATATATATATATATATATATATATATATATATATATATATATATATATATATATATATATATATATATATATATACGGGGCACATCAGGATCCACCGAAGGAGTCAAAGGATTTTTCTTTTTTTTTTAATGTAAAAGAAATAGTCACAAAACAGGTCAGAGGGGTAGTCACCAAACAGACTCAAACAATTGAAAGCACCCGCAGTTAAGGCGACCGGCTCGTCCGGGGAGATGAACGAGGCGCCGAGTGAAGGCAACGCGCAGGCGATTCCAATGAAGCATATTAGACTGCCTTCGCTTGGCCACGCTTTGTTTGCAGTACGCGCAAAATGACCGAATCACACGAAGTAGCCCTGAAAACTGGCCATTGTATAAGGTATGGGTAGATTTCAGGGCACTGCGGCCTGCACGCAAACGGATAAGCCGATGTGGAGCCAATAATGGCTCATCATAACGTCACGTTACCGTCCGTTTCATTATCGCGACAGCATGGAGCACCGTTGCAAATAGCTACCCTCCTGCGCGAAACTACTGCCGCAGCATATTGGTCCTTACCGAATCACCATCACCAACGCCTTCACGAACTCGGCCCAGATATGCATGTTAGATTACCGCCAACCATAAAAGGGTGCAGTACAAGCACACTGCGCACATTACGCCGAGGTGTAGTGTTCAATCGTCGTTACCGGCACCGTATCGGCTGGACAGACAGCCCGAACAGGGGTATGTGGCACTCCTGAGGCCGCCGAACACTTTTCGCGCGTTTGCCTGCGACGTATCACGAAAAGTGATTCGATGACCACAGCCTTGGTGGTATCTACAAAGTTCAAGTTTATTTCCATCATCATAATGCGGCTATGCTCGGTCATAATGAGAAATACAAGCAACCAGTTTCCGAAAACAATCTGTTGGCATCACCCCGTCAGCATCAGCACGATATTTTGGTTTTTACGCAAGACTAGAACTTCACAAAAGACTGTAAGCAGATTTCCAAGGCTTTCGTGTCATCGCCGGCATCCTCGTCATCATCAACATCCCCGTCTCTCCTCTTTGCTACCTCTTTCCCTTCCCTAACGCTGAGTAGAAGGCCAATAAATTGGTTCAGGCCAAACTCTCCGCCTTTCTGCTATAACAAACGTTTCTCTCCCTCTCTGTTACTCTACTCCGAGTATCCTCGAATATGCCTGTACAGTGTGGGATCCTCATGGTCAAACTCCAATCTATAAACTTGAACGCATACAAAACCACATGGCGCGCTTTGTCAGTATTAATTACAATTTTAACTCTAGTGTTACATGCATTTGGAATAACATGGGATGGAAGCCCCTTGAGCTACGCAGGAAATTCTTGCAATTAAAGTTTTTTTTTATTCTATATTCTGTGATCCAATCCGCATCAACAAGAGTTTATACATGATGAGCCCCCACTACGTGTCACATAGCAATGATCACTCTAAAAAATGTGCGAGGTCTCTCGTCGTACTGGTGCCTTTGCAAATTCCTTTTTTTTTCTTTTACCATTCGCGAATGGAATTATTTGAATGCACGTGTTGCTGATCTTTCATCCGATGTTTTTTTGTTCGTCACTACAAGATTAGTGCCTTTTGTGAATGCACAGGAGCTGCTGCACAAATGTATGCCACTTTCGACGGTGCCAACGTGCGCTTTGTTCGACTGTAATACTGTTTTTTTTTCTCTCACTTCCCTACAATAATGCCTACTTGGACGATGTAGGTTGCATAGATAAATAAATAAATAAATAAGGCAAGCAGTGCCTCCACAACTATTATTTTCGTCTCTAATGTTGCGTGTGTTTGTCTTGGTTGCCTTAAATATATTTATTGTATGTCCATTTCGGTAATGAGTTTTCTGGTATTGACAGCATTCATAAACAAACAAAACAAACGAATTATATATTTATCTTCCTCGGCAGTTCTGAGGCAACTGTTATACAAGCTGTAGCTTTTCCCCTCCATTTTCGACCTGCTGTAATAGTACCGGCCGATGATTTCAACCCAAATTTTTATCTATACTATTTGCAAGGTTTCATTTGAAGTAAGAAAATAACTTGAGATAATATTATCACGGGTAGAAAAAGGTATTTCTGTAGCACGGGCGTCGAAATCACACCGAATGGGTGAAGACGACGGCGTTGTTATTGTGAGGCTGTGAGGTGTTGTGGGGCTGTAATGTGTAGTAGAACTGTAATGTGTAATGGGGACAGAATAAATTGTAGGAAGGTCAACCATCTTGCATCCTGTTGACCATCCTAAACCTGGGGGACAGAAAAAGCAGCAAAAAAGATGAGAAAAAAAACTCGACATCTCCATACCCGCAGATAAATCTTCAATTCCTTTTATTTATTTCTCTCTCTCTCTCTCAATCCTGCATAATCACAAAAGCTCCTAGAGTTGAACTATGATATGCCTCAAGCAGCAAAATGAGAACACGCCCGGCTTGAGATTGACGACGTGGTGATGACCCGGAATTCCTAGCGACCTAGAATGGCTAGCGTATGCAGAGGAGGAGTATTTTATTCGGGCTCCACGCTACACTTACTGCTTATGAAATGATGGAGACTGTCATGCGAGACCGGCGGAATCCGAGCGTTTTATTTGCTAGTACACGAGTAACCTACTTTAGGTACGAAACAAATTATACAAATAAATCACTCGCACCCCCTCCACTGACGCACACCATTGTAGGTTCCATCCTGAGTCCCGCTAATGCATAAGCACACATTGGGATCTTTCATCCCGGTGTTGACCACCTTATCTTTCGGTCATTTTGAGTTGTCCCGTATGTATTTCGATTCAGTACAGTAGTGGAAACGTGTGCAGACCGGACCGGACATTCTAGAGATTCTATTCTAGAATATAGAGGGCAAAATTTAGAATGTCCTCAAAGATCACAGGTCATTCGCCAAAGGTACCGCAGGAAACTCGTATGACAGAAAGTTCGTCTGAATTTGTGTGACACTTGATCTATTTTCAGCGGTTTCGAGACACACAGTAACAGAAACGCAATTTATGCAACAGAAAACAGTTGTCCGCTTTCTATTTCTGAATAATTTTTTTCTCGATAGCACTGGAAGTGTAACACGTGGTTACCGATAGCACTGCAAGTGTAACACGTGGTTAGTCATACTTACATTTTCTCTAAAACACCGCGAGCATGGTGACCGTGTGTCACACCTGTCCCGTTTATTAGGGAGGCGATCGCCGGGCTAATTCCAAGAGCCGAAGTATCGGCCCCCCGAACCGCACCACGAAAGCGTGGACAATTTAGAAGTGGTCCTTATTGGTGCGCCAGCGGACGCCGGCTGTGGCCCAAAGAACAAGACAGAGCCGAGAGTTGATAAGCAAACAAATTATATTCTCAATAATGGCAGATCGAAAATAATACACAAAAATGCACACTCCACAATAGTTACATACAATACGTCACCAATCAGACAACGTACTACACAGTACAATCAGCCACACTCAAAACAACTGACACAGACAACAATACGCACTACGATGCAGTCGCATGCATTGAACAACCAAGACACTTAAGGACTAAAGAGATAGAAAACCTATTCAGTCCAAAGTCCTTGGAACAAAAGTCTGAATGATACTCTTCCGAGAATCACTCACTCAAAGTCCCGCGTTGTTGTCGTTCCGTAGTTCTCGAAGTTTCTCTTCCAGGAAACCTCGCGTCCTCAAATGGCCACTCTCCAAGCTTCAAACTTCTTCGCCGGAAATCCGTCGGCTTCACACACGCAGCTGTTGCCACGCGTCCTCGCTCGATAGCGGTAAACCCACGCTCTTGCCTGTAGCTCGAGCCGTCCCTACGGACCAAAAACTTCGCCGACTACACGGCGGACTCTCTACGCACTCTGGCGCTCACTTCCGTCTCCTCCTGTTCTGTCACTACGGGCAGAACCTTCGCCGACTCCACGGCGGAATCCCTACGCGCTCCGGCGCTAACTTTCCGTCTCCTCCTGATTGCTCGTCTCGGCTGCTCGGTTAAATACCTTGCGCGCGACTTTCCAGATGTTTCTCGTCGTTTCGTCGGCGCGATACGCAGCGAAGGCTGGGGAGAGGCACGGGACGGTTCGACTGCCCTCTCCGGAGAATGATTCACTCAGTCTGACCCCGCCTCCTTCGTTCTAGAAAAATCGCGGTCTTGCTGGGCCGCCGGTGTGGGGTGAGGAGGATCGTCTGCGAAGCCGTGCTTCTGCGGGGAGAGCGCGCGCCCGGGAGCCCTGGATGTTTGCTTTCTTTTTTTTTTCTTTTTACCTCGCGGCGTTTCTGCCGCCCGTTGTCGCAAGTATTTGGCGGCGCGCTCTTGTTTAGCGCTCGTTCTGTGACACTGCCCCCCACTTTAAGAATATTATCTCATAATATTCAAAACCACACAAACGAGCGCGAACAGTCACCACACATTCTCACAGACTGTAACACAATCCGTCGCTCATGACACTTCACATTCACAATATATCACTCAATACAATCGTACATTGTAGTTCAATTCCACAACACATGAAATATAGCCACAGGTACATGCCTACAACACCTCATCACACATTCTAAACAATACAAACGTACAAAGTTCTGTCTATCCAACAATTATACAACACTATACATCACACCATCGCACAGAACACTGACTCACTCGACATACACTTGAGACACAGGATAACAAGAACGTTAACACAACATATATCACTCAGCACTGCAAACACATTCTGATTCGACCTCAGCACTTATCCTGAGTACTTCGAGCAGCGCTTGCGCCCCTTTTTGCGGTGCTCGCTCGATCTTTTCTTGTGTTTCCACGTTCTTTTTCGGCGAGCCCTTTCCAACGACGATATCTGCGGCGTCGTCTCAGCCATCGTTGTCTCTTCCGACACCGTTAACGCGTCATTACATTCGACGGGTCCTGTCTGTTTATTTACCCGCTTGATCATGCCTCTACATCTTGCCCGGCTGGCCAACTCCGTCTCCTTTACACTGTCGGTCGGTTGAGGTCGTGCCGACGTACATCCAGTTGCTCGGCCTGTGAACTTATTCGACACGATCGTCTTCTCCTTCGCTGTCTCTTGCGCCGCGGCTTCGCCTTGGGCTCTAGTGAGATCCGTCACGGGATGCTCCTCCACTGTATCTCGCGGCCGCTGTGTTGGCGAGGGCTCTAACTTCGGGTCTTCCCCCAAACATTCTGGATCACTTGGCCCTCGTGCCCCGTCGATGTTTCCGATGACAAGGTCATACAGGGGGGTCGTCATGCATAAAGCGGTAACCTTCCCGCTGAAGTACGGGGTTTCAACCTCAATTTCTGCTTCGGGAAGCATCCGAACCGTACGGTCAATTAGGCAAACCGGTTTCGTTCTGCCTGTCAACTCACTTTCCCGTACCAAATTTCTCCGAACGATAACAGTGGAGCTGCCGGTATCTCTTAACACCGTAACTTTTTTGCCCGCAACTTTTCCAGGCCGCGCTGGCATTCCTTTCGTAACACCGGTTGGCTGTTTTGACATTAGAGCACCGACAATAGGAATTTTCTCCCCATTTTTCAATTCTACGAATCCGTCGGTGACGGCATTATTATCGGATTTCGGTGCCACTTGCACACAGGATACCTGGTGAGTTTGACTCGCTCCGTTTCGACATGCATCTGCTTTGTGCCCAGTCTGACCACATTTGAAACATTTGACTGCCGTAGGGCTCGTAAAGATCGTTCGACAAGTTTTCGCGCGATGACCCACTCGGTTGCACAGAAAACATCGCGGAATGCTCTCTGGTGCACGCTTCTTTTCTTCGGGAGCCAATTTCTTCGAATCATCGGGACAATCCTTCTTTACCTTGGCCAAATTAGTGCCACCTTGCGCTTCCAAGAATTGATCAGCCAATTCAAGCATGTCTTCAAGTGAGTCAGCCTTCCTCTCTTTTAAGTACAGTGACAGGCTTGGGTAGCAACTAGTAAGAAATTGTTCTCTAATTAGGAGCTCTCTAAGCTCATCGTACTCCTGCGCTGTCCCTGAAAGTTCAATCCATCTGTCGAAATAATGGCAAAGTCGGGCGGCATACTGCGTAGCCGTCTCACCATCAGCTGGCTTTCCTGTCCGAAATCTGTCCCGGAATCCTTCCACAGTGAATCTAAATCGCTTCAGCAAAGCAGCTTTCACCTTTGCATAGTTGGCTGCATCGGTCGGCGTCAGCCTACCGTACACACTGAGCGCTTCACCACTCAAGCAAGTACTCAAAGCAGTTGCCCATTGATGTTCCGGCCAATTCTGGCTCTTCGCAATCGTCTCAAATCGGTGAAGGTACGCGTCAAGGTCGTCCTTCCTTTCATCAAACGCTACGAGCAGCTTGCTTGGGTTCAAGCGGAAGCCGTGATCTTCCCGTTCGCTGCTTTCAACTCTAGCTTGGACCGGAGTTTCACTTCGCTGTTGCAAACGGAGCCGCTCGAGTTCCATCTCGTGCTGCCGCTGCCGCTCCCTTTCCTCTCTTTCTTCTTTCAGCTGGCGCTCTTTTGCCTCTCTTTCTTCTCTCGCCCTTTCGGCTGCCAACTTTTCTCGCTCCAGCTCCAACTTCAATTGCTGCTGTCGTTCTCTCTTCAGCTGTCGCTCTTTTGCCTCTCTTTCTTCTTTCAGCTGTCGCTCCTTTGCTTCTCTTTCTTCTCTCGCCCTTTCAGCGGCCAGCCTTTCTCTCTCCAACTCAGCTGCCTTTTCTTCCTTGGCCCTCTCTGCCGCCAACCTCTCTCTCTCCACCTCAGCTTCTTTTTCCGCTTTGGCTCTTTCGACCGCCAACCTCTCTTTTTCCAGCTTGGCTGCTTTTTCTTCTTTGGCTCTCTCTTTTTCTTCTTTTTCCTTCTGGGTGACCCACTTCCGTAGTTCGACGCCAGAAAGACCCATCTTTTCACCAAGAGCAACTAACTTTTCGAGATCCATTGTGTCTCGCAACTCGCAACTAAAACCTTGCCGCGTGCAAAAAGTATCTGCCTAAATCAGTCTATCGGAGCACTCCCCTGCACTCGTTAACGAGAACACTGAACAACACACAAAATCGTTCCGATAGCACTATCAACAACTCGAGGCTCTTTCTCACTACTTTGGACACACTGTGCACCAAAAGGTCCTGTCGCGGATGCCAGATTAATTGTCACACCTGTCCCGTTTATTAGGGAGGCGATCGCCGGGCTAATTCCAAGAGCCGAAGTATCGGCCCCCCGAACCGCACCACGAAAGCGTGGACAATTTAGAAGTGGTCCTTATTGGTGCGCCAGCGGACGCCGGCTGTGGCCCAAAGAACAAGACAGAGCCGAGAGTTGATAAACAAACAAATTATATTCTCAATAATGGCAGATCGAAAATAATACACAAAAATGCACACTCCACAATAGTTACATACAATACGTCACCAATCAGACAACGTACTACACAGTACAATCAGCCACACTCAAAACAACTGACACAGACAACAATACGCACTACGATGCAGTCGCATGCATTGAACAACCAAGACACTTAAGGACTAAAGAGATAGAAAACCTATTCAGTCCAAAGTCCTTGGAACAAAAGTCTGAATGATACTCTTCCGAGAATCACTCACTCAAAGTCCCGCGTTGTTGTCGTTCCGTAGTTCTCGAAGTTTCTCTTCCAGGAAACCTCGCGTCCTCAAATGGCCACTCTCCAAGCTTCAAACTTCTTCGCCGGAAATCCGTCGGCTTCACACACGCAGCTGTTGCCACGCGTCCTCGCTCGATAGCGGTAAACCCACGCTCTTGCCTGTAGCTCGAGCCGTCCCTACGGACCAAAAACTTCGCCGACTACACGGCGGACTCTCTACGCACTCTGGCGCTCACTTCCGTCTCCTCCTGTTCTGTCACTACGGGCAGAACCTTCGCCGACTCCACGGCGGAATCCCTACGCGCTCCGGCGCTAACTTTCCGTCTCCTCCTGATTTCTCGTCTCGGCTGCTCGGTTAAATACCTTGAGCGCGACTTTCCAGATGTTTCTCGTCGTTTCGTCGGCGCGATACGCAGCGAAGGCTGGGGAGAGGCACGGGACGGTTCGACTGCCCTCTCCGGAGAATGATTCACTCGGTCTGACCCCGCCTCCTTCGTTCTAGAAAAATCGCGGTCTTGCTGGGCCGCCGGTGTGGGGTGAGGAGGATCGTCTGCGAAGCCGTGCTTCTGCGGGGAGAGCGCGCGCCCGGGAGCCCTGGATGTTTGCTTTCTTTTTTTTTCTTTTTACCTCGCGGCGTTTCTGCCGCCCGTTGTCGCAAGGATTTGGCGGCGCGCTCTTGTTTAGCACTCGTTCTGTGACACCGTGACGTGTTTCCGGCTCCACGATTGCTCCTGATTGATACAACCCGCAAAAACAGGTCTTCGTGACTCGATCATACATTACTTTACGGGGACGTTCTAAAATGCGCTTAATTCACCATGCCATGTTAGTGAATAAGTTTGAGAATAAGATTGTTGAGCTTTATGTTCGTATTGGCGAACATAAAGCTAAGCGAATTTGCATATCAACTGCATTGTAAATAAGCTTGAGTGCCAGGCAGCCGGATCCACGTTTTTGTTTTCTTGGTAGCTCCAAAGCCACTTAACAAATGTGGTGAGTATGTGTTGTCAATGCCAACCCACAGTGTTGCGAAATACGGCCGAGCATATATGTGAATACTTGTCCAAAAAAAGCCCAAAAGAAGGACAAACGTAATTAATTTTCGCATTCCTGAAAATATTTTTGTATCAATAAAAGTGTGAGCAAATACGCAGAAGTATTTTAAAAAGTCCCCTAATGGTTCTGTGCAGGGAATATATGCACAAATACGAACAAAAAGCCATAGCTACTTTTAATATTTTAAAAGCCCGTTACTTTGTTTGTTCATTACACTAGTGTACTCTCCCCATCCCTTTTTTTCTTTTTCCTCTCTTCCCTCTTTCTCGTCTTTCTTGTCCCCTTCCCTAATCCCCCAGTGTAGGGTAGCCAACCGGATGTCTTTCTGGTTAACCTCCCTGCCTTCTCCATTTTGTTGCTTCCTCCTCCCTCCTACACCAGTGTCTGTTACCACAGGTGGGAGCATGGGGGAGGAGGGTAAGGAGGGGCACGAAATCTGCCCCATACATTGACTTAGTAAGAAAGAGCGCAAGGGGGGTAGGTACATCTAGACATTCAAGTTCTCGAAGCTGTCCACAACACTCCATTAGTGAACGACAAACGCACTTGGGTGAACGTCACTATCAATAAAATAACTTTATTTGCTAGAAAAATGCAAACGCGCCCAAATAACACCACAAGCGACCACAAAATTCTGCAAGCGAATAACAAAAGAAAGAAAAGAAGAAGCCCAAGTCTGATTATTATAAGCGGAACTGGCAATTGTGCCACCCCGTAATGTAGAACTAAGTAAAAACGAGTCGACGGTTCACCTTGAAGTGTAGTGAATGCAGCTTTATCCAAATGTCTGAGGTTTTAGTCGGCTATTAAATCATGCGAGAATCCTACGTGGAGTTAATGCTTCGTTTGGGAAATAGCAAATAATCGCGCCTTCCAGTATCTGTAAAGCTTTCTTCGCAGCATTAAACAAACTAGTGAGGAGAAGCGACCCTGCTCGATTGCGGGCACCGATGTTAGACTTTTTTTGTTTTTTTTGTTTTTTTTTTTTTGTTTTTATGGCCAGGGATGAAAAATGTCACTGGTTACCATTGCAGTCTGTTCAAACTATTTAGTTTTTCTACACAAGCTCTTACGGCGAGCGTCTTAACATTTTGGAGCGCACAAGAAGACGCACTGTTTTTATTCAGCCTCTTAAGATAAGCCTGTAACACAGTTAGTTCTTTCTTATAGTATACAGGAAGCATTTGACGCAGGAAAAGGTCAGCAGTTACCAGCGAATCTCCATTTGCAAGAATATATACGAGAGCACCGACGGAGGCAAGTGTGCGTAACGTGATTTAGCTCGGGATGAAGGTACACAACGAGCACACGGCAACATACAAGAATCGGGCATCGGCGCGCACCCATGAAAGCTGAGAACGTAGAAGACATAATTAGAGAGATATATTGGCAGATAGAGAAATAGAAAGAGATAAAGGTCATGTGAAAAGCAAAGAAATCAAGTCGAAGATAAATACCCGGTTTGTTATCCTGCACTTGGAAGGGGAACATAAATATAAGAAAATGATTAGATAAAGGGTTAGAATATAAAGAAAACACACCCACACACTTGTACGGGTGTATCAGTCATTCAGCGATGCCTGTAGACAGCGATACTTCAGCTGCGTCTTCGTCGCTTTCAGGCAGGCATGAAGCTCAAACACTTTGGCATTCCAAAAATGACTTTTCACGCCAAATCTGAGTGACAGGCGGTGCTGCCTGTGATCACTGTGGCCGGCAAAAAAAAACCTTGCATACGTTCTTTGTCATTATGTTCACTACAGCTCCCAGAGACCACAGCTCTCAACATCTTTAGCCCACCTCGATGACGTGGAGCTTTCCGAGCAATCAGCATGCATTAAACTTTAAGTTTTTTATGGTGTCAAGTCACCTTGGTATCTTTGTCGCGTTAAACGTGTTAAATTGGTGGCAGCAACGAAATAACGAACAATGCTGTTGAAGCTTTCTTGCCGCACGTTGTCGCCGCTTTCATAAACGTTATTAAACGATCAGTTTTTCATAAGTGTCATGCATACAAAGAGCGTGAGGATGAAAAGAAAACGTACGCTTTTAAAGAAAATTGGGCAACTGATAAGACCACAGATTACATCTTATAACCCTGTCTTGCGTGGTAACTCTCCGAATTATGCCAGAAATGGGTAATAAAAAACAAAACGCAGGAGGGAAACGAAAATTCCGTGGCGGCTCGTAGCTCCTTCAGGCTATGACATTGACGACGTCGTATTATACAAAGTGTTTACGCTTAGGCACAGGTGAAGCCTCGTAATTAAACTACGCTGTCGTTATACATTCGGCTAGCGCGAAGAAGTGCATGCAGACTCTTAAAAAGTAGGGACTACGGCTCTTTTTATTTTTGTATGCCACTGTTAGTGCCATCTAAAGCACGCGCTTCATCGGCAATAGCAACATTTTTTTTTTCAATCATAGTTATGAGGAAGTTGTTCTGGCAGGCGCAGCGGATAAAGTTTTGTTTCACAGAGGAGACTTCAAAACGGTGTCGAAGATCGCCAAGCTTCCAAGAGTTAGGCTCGGATAGTTCGCGGAGGTAAGTAAGAACCATGCGTCCTTGCCTGCTGACTGAAGGCAAGAATGTAGTAGAGAAACTTCACACACTAAGTAGTAATCACGCAAAAATGTAGTCAAAACTTGCTGTTCACGTTTCCCAGCAGCTGGTAGCTTTTTCGGGTTAACAACAAGGCTTGCAATAGAAATGTGATAGGGATAGAGGGTAAAATAAAGGACCATAATAACAGAGAAAAAAACATGGATAGCGATGCTCAATGCTGCTCTCAAAAATGATGCAGGGGTCAGTGGGTACTCAGCGCGCACTATATTCAGTATGCATTCACTGCTACTGTTCCTCCACTCCAGGTATCTGTAAGGAGATGCTAGTAAGTACTTGAGAATTTTCATTTCATGAAGCAGTCAATACAATGATCCATCCCTCCGTCCGTCGGTCTATCCATCCAATCCCATTCATTTATCCATCCGATCTCATTCATTTATCCATCCGATCCCATTCATTCATCCGTCCATTTCATTCCTTCCACCCACCAACCCAACCATCCATTCCATCCACCCACCAACCCATCCATCCATTCCATCCACCCACCAACCCATCCATCCATTCCATCCACCCACCAAACAATCAATCCATTCCATCCACCCACCAAACAATCAATCCATTCCATCCACCCACCAAACAATCAATCCATTCCATCCACCCACCAACCCATCCATCCATTCCATCCACCCACCAAACAATCAATCCATTCCATCCACCCACCAAGCAATCAATCCATTCCATCCACCCACCAAGCAATCAATCCATTCAATCCATCCACCAACCCATCCATCCGTCCCGTCCCGTCCCGTCCGTCCGTCCGTCCGTCCGTCCGTCTGTCTGTCTGTCTGTCTGTCTGTCTGTCTGTCTGTCTGTCTGTCTGTCTGTCTGTCTGTCTGTCTGTCTGTCTGTCTGTCTGTCTGTCTGTAACGACACGCAGAGCAATGTCATCAATTTGGACTTACTACAGAAAATAAAGGTGACGGCTAATGCAAAAATGCGACACGAATGCCCATACATTTGCTATCGCTATATTATTAGAGCATGTGACCAAGCACGCTCCCCTGGGATACAACCGATGTGGCTTGAGCCATTAAAGAGTAAGAACCGTTAACAAAAGTAACTGAACACGAGATCAGAGGAATTTCATTATTCACGCTAAAACCTAGCGAGCTAATGTCATGCCAACTTGAGAACGTGTGTGTACTTCGATCGACTTTTCAAACAGAACTCGCTGTGTAATATGTATTCCAAAATTGGGTGACCATATGAATAAACATTCTGGTTACGCACTATGGTGGCTCTCGCCGCAAAACTGTGTTTTGATGAGGAAGAAGCTTGAAGAACTGCGCAGCTATCTCAAGTTTAGTCGAGCGTCTGCTCCACTCCCCAGATTTCATCCAGTGTATAAATGCCTTGCAAACTCGGAGGCTACAATCCAGCACCCTCTAGAGTGTAGCTAAGGCATCGTCACTACTCGGTAGCGTCATCAATCTACGACGGGCACGGAGGATGCGTTTTCGGAAATGTAGATTGCTGCGCGCTGGTTTGTGCACTTGCATACGGTGAGTTGCGAATCCATTCGTTCATGTTGTCACCTTCCGTTTTCCCAAAGCGCCGACAAAGCAACTTCATTGTAGGGTGGTGACGTCGGTGCTAGGAGAGGAAGACATGAGGAGGCCTGAGCTATTTTCCAGAGGGTTTTGTACGATCCCTTATCAATGACATGCATACAAATTTGCATTATTCAAACATTAACCAGGCATTTTTGCTTACTTGTTCAAATATGTATACCAGTTTTCTCGCAATTCACGTGCGTCGAGTGGAGTAGTTAAGCAAAAGAACAACACTTGCGCTATAACCAGAAATATTTAAAATGTTTGTATTGCCTAAAGCACACTCGTTATATGAACAGTCTGTAATAGTACTTTGCTTCATTTATTTTTCATAAGCCACTATTAAGGAATAATAGAAACACTAGAACTATTCGAGGTTATAAAGCTTCTATTGATGAATGAATAGACCTTTGTCTGTGTTTGGTTGCACAGCCACTTTGGCATAAGCTATCGCCAAAGAGCTCTAATTTCAGTCTTGTTAAGTGAAACTTGCACAAAACTTTCAAACCTTCACTCTTCACTCCTGTTATAGTTGCAATTAACACAAAAATCACGGAGCAAGACAGATTCAATGATAGAGTCTTTATCGCGCAAGGGCCACATTCCGCCAAACAGCGCCAGTCGAGAAGCAAAGTCTGGCTTTCCCTATAGCTTAACTGTCTGAAGAAAACGCGGACTTATTCACGCCAATCCAAAATCTCGTAAGCGTACAAAAGAATTTGCATCATTGCGAGTCCGCATCCATCAAATTTCCGTGCAATTTCGGCATGCGTGGATTCAAGTCAGTAGGCGTTTAACTCCGAAGCCCTCACATGGCCAAAACAGTGCAGGATTTCAGAGAACAAAGAAGAAAAAACGCCAGGCCTGCGCGGAAAACGCAGCACAGTCACAGCGAAAGCTAGAAGAGCAGCCTTTCAGTGGCTTTTCTAAACATTCATTGCGTAATCGCTGCAAGCGCACTTGCTTGGTGCCCACTACGGCATTTATAATAAAACTTTTAGGGTAGTCGGCCAACATTCGCTACGCTATTTTTCGTCAGTCTTCTGAGAAGCGTGGTATTCGTTAAACTATTGCGAGTAATTTTGTGCCAATTATTTATGCAGAGGCTGACGACGATGAGGAATTATGGCTGAAGTGGGTATACGCCCCACAGTTAATAAGGGAACAAAAACAAGCTTTTGTTATGGGTTGGAGTAGTAGACGGCCCACTCGTTACGCTATTCGCATTGTGCGACAACTGGCTGTTCTTTCATTCTTTCAAAACGCTTTACAAGTCGTATTAACGCGATTGATTTCCCGACATCAAGCCTGCCTAAGGCAAGTTTGACAACAAGTCCCAAGCATGAGTGCGGCTCAGTGGTAGAATACCGGGCTGGCACCCAGAGGACATGGGTCGGAGCCACATTGTGTCATTGGTACAAAATTTTTTGCTAATTTTGCGCCATGTGTTTAGGGACACCGGTGGCGGCGGACAGCTACGGCGCTGCGAGAGACCCGACTTGGGACCTCACAACAGCTTTCGCTGTAAAACAGTCACGTAAAAGTAAGACACTGACTAGATGGCCAGAAAATCTTGAACCTAATAGACAGCTGTCAGTATACCCTTCGCAAAGCTTTTACAGAAGAAAAAGTGCGTTTCTTGCCGGGGCTGCATAATCACGGTACCTTCTCGATTTCTTCTTTAGAATGTGTCTATCACGTATTTCTACTTCTGCTGGTCCTCTTCTTGTTTTCAGGCCTAGTGTATATGTACAGTGGTGCCCGAAAAACAAGACCTGAAAGGGTCTTTGTGCGTGTGCCTAAGATGACTTGAAAGTGAAGACACTTCTCTTCTTTATTTCTTTTTTTTTACCAGTCGACGTATTTTATCAGTCGACGTAACTGAGCCAGTTTGTGACTGTTATCGGGCATAATGATACACAGCGCAACCACGACAAGAACCAAGAGAAAAGAGAGACTAACCAAACCGGTTCTCGCGATCTAATGTAAATTTCTTGGAAGCACACGAGAGGAATGTTTGTCTCCTGCTTTGATATGGTCACATGGATGTGAGGCTAGTAGTAATTTTTGGGTCATGTGCTTTCAGTGAATATTGATTCGTGAGAAACGCTGCTGGTCCGCCCCTCTTTTCTTTTGGTCGGTGTCGAGGTAGCGCTGTTTCTCAATATGTTGATTTTTTTTTTCTTTCGTTTATTATATATATATATATATATATATATATATATATATATATATATATATATATATATATATATATATATATATATATATATATATATATATATATATATATATATATATATATATATATAT
Source organism: Rhipicephalus microplus (assembly GCF_043290135.1). Taxonomy (NCBI): domain Eukaryota; kingdom Metazoa; phylum Arthropoda; class Arachnida; order Ixodida; family Ixodidae; genus Rhipicephalus; species Rhipicephalus microplus. The sequence goes on along the minus strand of NC_134702.1, from coordinate 64,836,161 downwards.
ATATATATATATATTGACTTACTCTGACGAAGGCCGTGCCACGGCCGAAACGTTAGTAAATACGATTTCCTTTTCAAATGTGCTATCTGCAAGTTCATTCAATATAGAAAATACCCGGACCTGTCGTGCCTTCTCTTCAAGTTCTTCTTCAACCATGGGTCCTGGGACAGCACTGAAGAAAAGGATGATTTGCAAATACCCTGTGCACACTCCTACCACAGCAGTTGTGGGAGATTCACAAACAAAGTATATACATCAATACTTCGACCCCCTCTGCAAATGCGCACCAGCCTTCATTTCACTGTGTGGTGCTACAATCGGTGATGTGCGTGACTTACTGGATCTAGTGCCCCGCTCAGCATCCTGTCTTATTCTTCATGTTGGGACGGTCGATATGACTTCGAGTTCAGGACACGAGGCGTTTGCAAAATACCGCGATCTACTTGAAAGCATTGCGAAAGACCGCCCAGAAATTCGGCGAATTTACGCCACGCTGATACTGCCTGGAAGTGGAAACCGAAGACAAAGGAACTGTAACCTGACATTCGTCCGACGCTGCAACAGAGAAGTATCAGTGTTCGATTAGATTTGTGGGGTTTAACGTCCCAAAACCACCATATGATTATGAGAGACGCCGTAGTGGAGGGCTCCGAAAATTTCGACCACCTGGGGTTCTTTAACGTGCACCCAAATCTGAGTACAGAGAAGTATCAGTGTTCAACAACATGCTTCGGAATTTTCGCTGCTATTCCCGGCTAGTTTGATACCTCGATCATGAAATCGAATGGTTACTACCCACACGCGTCCTCACAGCAGACGGCCTTCATATGAGCTTCGAGGGTGTGTCGTTGCTTGCAAGCCACATCCGCCACCTGTGCTTCAGGAGACCGGTGGATGCGACATCAGCTGCCTGGTGCGATTCATCAGCGAATGACGACTCTCTGCATCGAGTGGATCGAGCTGGGTGACCTTCAGCACCCAGTCATCCTACAGCACAGCCAAACTCAAGAAACAACACCGCGCCGACGGCAACCTTCACCATGACGAGCAAGCCTTCCGTAGCAGCGAACGTCCCCTCGAAAGCATCGCGCGCCCACATGAACAAGTCGCAATCTACACAGCCTACGTCTTGCCCACCGCCGCCTGCGGTCATTGCATCACTTTCGCCGTCTCAACCACGCTACGGACTCCGGAACAGGGGCACAACCACGAGAGGAACGAACTGACTAACACAACGCCAGCTGGGTGAGAGTACTTTGTCTATTGGCTCAATGAACTTTTTAAGGACCAGGAAGGTTATAGAAAAACAGACTCGTTGTGAATCGCACATTTCTATGCTTAGAATGTATGTCGCGGCAACAAGTGCTCCTAAAGGTTTACAACTAAAACTGCAGCCGGCCACATCAGAGATGTCAAAGAAAAACCTGTCAAGGTGAAACAACACCTTAAATTGGGCGTCTGTTGAACTAACCAGCATACTTATTAGCCATTATGAATCATCAGAAAAAGGTCTGCAGAATCAGGAAAAACAGCTTGTGCAATCCTCTCAGTTTACGACTGAAGAATTAAAAACTCTCAAATTATATCGGTCACAGAAGTTAGCCGAGCTGGATGCTAAAAAGTCAAAGAAGGTCGCGCGTGACAACTTAAGAAGAAAGGAATGCTCCCGACGAGGAAGCATTCTAACTACAGCTGAAACGCGCCAGCCCGAGCTGGAAAGTAAATCTTCTGGACAGGATATAATTATAAATTTGTAATGTTACGATCTATCAATTGAGGAACGTAGTGTGTTACCTCGAGGACCTAATTTTTGCCCTGGAACAGGAGGCTATAGTGAATTTCAGTTGGTGAAGGATCTTCACAATTTCGAACGTAACATGCGCCTCCGTGAGTACTTTTATGATCGGTCCTCGGCTCACAATACCGATAGCTCTTTATTGCCATCTTACAAGCATTGTACACCTCCCTCCCAAAGAGACAAATGTCTGGACCTTTATATCAGAGCTGTACAACGCGATGTCATGCAGGCATATAAAGAACGTACACCATTGCACCGCAACCTTACTGACAGAGAGCAACAAGCAATTGAATCCCTCGCTAGTCGTAATGACATAATTATAAAACCTGCAGATAAAGGAGGCGCCATTGTTGTAATGGACAGAAGCAAATATATCAGCGAAGGCTATAGGCAGCTCAGTGATGCATCATATTACAAGCGGCAAGATCATGACCCAACTAACGAGGTTAAAGATATTGTTCGTGATACTTTGACTGCGCTCTTTAATGATAAAGAAATGAGCTATGGCACTCTGAAATCCCTCATACCGTTGAGCCCAGTAGCTGGCAGGTTTTACCTTCTTCCCAAAATTCATAAGAGAGATAATCCCGGTAGACCGATAATTTCTGGAATTGGAACAGTGACTGAGAACCTTTCCCGTTATGTAGATAGCCTTATCAACACCATTCCGTCCAGCTTTTCTTCTTACATTAAGGATACCAATCACTTTCTATCAAATATTGTTGACCTACAGGTTCCTCAAAATTAGTTTCTCGTTACGTTAGATGTCACGTCACTATATACTAATATCCCTCACTCAGGTGGCATCGAGGCAGTTATCTGCGTGTACAACGATTGCGATGCCAACAAACCAGTTTCCGCGTCTACGTTAGCTACGTTGCTTAAGCTAATTCTTGAACTTAACAATTTCAAATTTTATGGGACACATTATGTTCAAGTTAGCGGTACATCTATGGGCACAAGAATCGGACCAAACTACGCAAACATATTTATGGGGCTCCTTGAAAACAAATTTCTTGCAAATTGTGAATATAAGCCATTTTACTATAAGCGGTTCATCGACGACATTTTCCTAATCTGGCACCACAGTGAATCGCAACTTCTTTCTTTCATAGCAGATCTTAACAACGCTCATCCGGCGATTTCTTTTTCGCACTCGTATTCACCTGTGAACATAAGCTTCCTTGATGTCATGGTCACTCTACGTAACGGGATGCTCATAACTAATCTTTACAGGAAACCCACGGATAGGCAGCAATATCTTCACTTTAGTAGTAGTCACGTGAAACACAATAAAACTAGTATTCCCTACAGACAAGCAGTCCGTTTTAAAAGAATATGCTCTGATAGCAGCGAATTTTCCCGCCACTGCGAACAACTTCGGAGCGCGCTCGAAAAACAAAGCTATCCGGCCAGCATAATCACAGACGCCATCAAACGTGCAGAAGAGCTCGACCGTTCAGACCTGCTGAGTACTAACAAAAGACCCAAAGATTGTTCGCGGACTAATCTAATTTTGACACATGCGGCCTCAGCTCCAAATGTGAACCATATCTTAAAGAAACATTTCAACATTTTAATACAGAGCGAGCGGCTCAAAGGAATCTTTACAGAACAACCACGCGTGGTCTACCGACGATCGCGGAACCTTCGTAATTTACTAACCTCATCTAAAACCACGTGTTCACATCATGAAGGCTGTCATCCCTGCAACAAACCACGTTGCAAAGTGTGCGCGCACATGATGACATCTAAAACAGCTTTAAGTACATCGTCCAGTTTTTCTTTAAAGATAAATGGGAACTACACGTGTGATAGTATCAACGTCATCTATCTTCTCGAGTGTTCAACATGCGGAGTTCATAGGTCAAACAGAGACAAGTTTCAGAATTCGTTTTAATAATCACCGTGCACATGCCGTAAGCCTCCCTAATCTACCGCTGTCGAAGCACGTCAGTATGCCTGGCCATGGTTTCGACAAAATTAGGGCCACTATTATTCAGTCCGGTTTCAAGTCAAATCACGATAGGGAAGTGAGGGAATCCTTCTTGATCCATAAATTTAACACCATTCGTTCAGGTATCAATGAAAACGTAGGAAAGCTCACCTGCCTCACACTATAACAACACGACTTCTTAGATTAGTAAAATATTTTAGTGCATATTAAAATGTATATTAGTCAACCGTGGTTTCTTTACTTCAGAGCTCTTTTACATGTCCTGCCAATCATACTGTGCCCCGCGTGTCGATGCGCAAGGAAATTTGAAACTTGTATATTCATGCACCCGCCACATGTCAGTCATGTCAACACAAGGTTCTGACAGATTACCATTTTTTTACTTTGATTGTCCTAGCTGCTATACCGAGAGTTCATCCCGTGAGCCTATAAAAGCGGCTGCATTGTATCATACCTACTTACTCTGACGAAGGCCGTGCCACGGCCGAAACGTTAGTAAATACGATTTCCTTTTCAAATGTGCTATCTGCAAGTTCATTCAATATATATATATATATATATATATATATCACCTTGTTCCAAAACCTTTCTGTACCACAGCTGGTTTCGGTGTGGTGCAGAAACAGCTGGTTTTGCTGTGGACCCCCAACGTCCAAGCGAAGATTCCCTGCGATGACGTCATCATGTGATATCGTGTTATGTGACGTAACGAGAACGCCACCAAAGTGGTCAATGGGTGGCATCGTAAGGTGATTATCATTTTTTGGATCAATCATGTTGGCACCACCGCCGATAGTAAATTTTCGCGTTTGATGGGGTATCCAAGGCTATTCGCTTTAATGAAGGCTTCATTTTTTTGCATGTCCTCGTAAAGTGCGTGCTGTTTTCGCCTTTCTTGGCCTTGCTTGGCCTTGCTGCGTATAAGTGGTTGGACAAGCAAGGCTTTCGCCTTGCTTGGCCAACCACTTACACGTCGAGATGTGTTACTCAATTTTTGTTTCATCCCTGGATCAGGGAAAGCAAGGAAAACTGATGCTACTCCTTTAACACTCGATGCATTTCGCAGTTCGCAAAAGTACTATTGAAGACGGTCAAGCAGCCGGCTCAAAGTTACGCACAGCCAACTTCCGCGACAAAATAAATATTCCTCATTTTTTCCTTCCCTACCCGACGGTTATGAGACAGCACTCTGCAGAGCAAAATTAATCCCGTCAGAGATATACGTAGTGAGAGGCGTGCCGAAAAGGCTCGGGCGAGATACGAGAAGAATGAAGGACAAAACCCATTCCTGGAGGCTAATTGAAGCACATTCATTCCTTCTGTTCAATTCATCTCCATAAAGAAATTTGAAAGAATCTAATGACATTAGCGGCTCCTTCCGAAGAGACCGTACGAACAAGGGAGAAGTCATCGAGGAGGTGAGAAGCTGGGGATTCGTGTTTGCTTGAGCGACGTCGTCCACCTGAGACCTTTTCGGGCATCACCCTCACTTCCCTAGGTCCACGTTGTGCGGGAAGGGGGAGCTATCGGTCCAGAAGTTGCGTGCTTTCCTGCACCGCACCAGGGCAGCTTAGGCTTAGAGCTGCATAGCTGTCTGAACTTACGGACAGCTTCCGCGATTTGTGAACATAAATTGAAATATAGTCTTGATTTTTGTTTTTTATTTATTATTTATTTTGGATTCCTGCACTTTGTTCTATCAACCTGCCACTTCTGTCACAGGGCAGGTGGTGCTTAGTCAAGCTGCAGTAACTGCAGCTTTCTTGACGTTTCCCCATTTTTCACGATTGTGTGAGTTTTGGTGAAAAATAAACACTCACTGATTGATTGATGAAACATATATGGCGGATGCTTATAAAAGGTTGTTTTTATGCGTAAAGTATTGGAAAGAGAAGAAAAAATGGTCCCACATTGTGACAAAGTGTACCTAATGCCGCAAATAAAAAACGGGATTTTATCAATAGCACTCGACAGTGACCTCATAACTGGAAGGGTATTCAGCGCGGTTACACTTCTCACCTGTTTAAAGCAGTATTCATTAAATTTAACATTCACGAGCACATTGGCAGAGTATCATTGGGTGCTGGCCTGCCCTGTCTTGTCGACCTTTTCCTTCGTTTTGAGTTAGTGCGACCAAATAGAAATTGATTTTCAGCATATCATCCCCTACATCCCAAACTCACAACAAATGAAGGCATGGAGGCGAATTCGAAGCAATACATTCACTTACGGCATTCTATTGCACCACGAAAAACCAACATTTTAAGGGTACATGTGCGCACACTGCAACGTGGAAGACACCGCAGCCCACCTTTACTGCAACGTAAAGGAAGCAAGCCACCCATACAAGCAGCCGTAAACAAATATCAAGCAATACCTTCTCAGTGAAGCGTGAGAGGCTGCTATCTCCCAGACGAACCTGGTCGACCAGCGCCAACTAGTCGCAAGGGCCCGGTGGGTGGTCCAGGACAGAGGGTTTCTGGAATAAAGGACCCTCCACCGTCATGAACTAGCTACTTGTTATTAAACGTTTTTTTTTTTGCTGTTTTTCAGTTTGCGTGACGAATCTTTCACTCGCTGTTGCGTGATGGCAGCCTGCTTTCGACTATTATAAATTCTTCCTAACAGTGGGCGACGGGCGAGGGACGGGCTTAGGCAGCCGAGAAATGTTAAATTAGCTTGTAAGTTTTTATAGCTGTTATCACTTATATTCACGTTAAAATGCGGCAAATCAGTTCTATGAAGGCTTTCCAGGTAGTTAAGTGATCATAAAATTCGTTCACGCGACTTGCAAGGAGAAAACCTCGAAGAAAACGAGCTTTTCTAAATGAAAACTTTGAAAGAAACAAAGTATCTTGAATCAAGAATTAAGAACTTGAGCCGAAATTTTAGCGGAGTGAATTATCTACCAGCTGAGCTAACTAGAAGGCGAGCGCACAGCAAGGCGAGGCCAAATAATTAGAGAGCTGTTTTTTTTAGTTTACAATGTGATTAACGAATCAAAGGTCGAGTGATTTGTCTTTCAAGCGTGACAATCTCTAAAATGGCGGGAATTCATCAATGCCGGGTCTGATTTCTAATATGACGTGCCACGTCATTTCTTCACTGATTCCTACACGCAACGCCGAATCTTCTTTATGCAATGATAACTAAAAGACAATCGAGTGAACGAAAACGTAGGGGATGCTATCTGTGGTAACTGAAATATAAAAGTGAAAAAATTAAAGAGGACGAAAAGATAACTTGTCATCGGCAGGGAACGAACCTGCAGGTTTTGAGTAACGCGTCAAATTCTCTACAAGTTGAGCTACGGAGGTGGTCATTCTCCATTAGATTTTTGTCGAGTATATCTGTGCATTTATCGGCAACACCATTTAGACGCCGCAGCGATTTCGAATACCAACTGAACTCCGCCCAAGAGAGGTCGTTCTGCTATGAGTGACTTTCACGAAGTCATATTCGTTTTGAATAGGGATGGCCGACAACGCTCTCCGCGACGCCTCCGGTATTGAGAAGACCTTGCAGCCTATCTTCTGCGACTACCAGAGACGATCCCCCTCATGCGCTCTCGCTCGTCTTGAGAACAGAGCGATGACACTTGAAACTATTTTTGAATGCCATCCTGAAAAGCCATCGAGAATTCAAGCAACCAAGGTATTGCTGAAATTCCTAAGGGCGACAGGCTTTGCACGAGCGGCTGTACAAAACTGCTGATCTGTGCGGTGACGTTATGAAAGAGAGAGAGAGAGAGCGTGTGTGTGTGTGTGTGTGTGTGTGTGTGTGTGTGTGTGTGTGTGTGTGTGTGTGTGTGTGTGTGTGTGTGTGTGTGTGTGTGTGTGTGCGTGTGTGTGTGTGTGCGTGCGTTCGTGCGTATGTCCGTGTGTACTTTCCCTCTCTATCTTTACTCTTCCTTCGATATACCCCATTCCTTCCCCCTGCGCAAGGTAGCATACCGGTTGTGCCAAACTGGTTAACATCCCTGCCTTTCCTCCCTTTTGTTCTCCTCTGAGCCTTTAAACCGGTCCCTGCCCGCAGCAAGTTATCGTTCGTCCACTTCGATTTCTTCACTTTTGCATCGCAGTTACTACAAATAACATCCCCTACAGCAGTTACTACAAATAACATCCCCTACAGTTTCCTAGCGTGTGCTGCCGGATGTGCTGTGTTTCTCTCTTCCCTCTCTGCTCTCTATCTTTCATCTCCACCATCCCTCTCCCAAGCGCAGGGTAGCAAACCGGCTGCCTATAGGCTGGTTAACCTCTCTGCCGTTCTTTTCCCCCTGTTTTCCTTCCCTACAGTTTCCTGGACTCGATTGTCTCCTATAGTCACGGAAAACTTAGCAATAAAGCGAGGACTACAGAGCCAAATTGTGCGTATTCTGCCGCTGATGAATGTATACTCTCAATAGGGTTTCCGGATTTTCTGTGTGAAACACAAAAAGATGCTCCTTTATTTGCGACATGTGGCTTTTTGAGACATGACACCACTCACACCCGTGAGATATTTTTTTTTCCTCAATACATTCGCCATGACATTACATTTTTTGCATGCTTGAAAAAGTCGCGCCTTTTGCTAGCACCTTGAACTTAGGCTAAGCTGCATCTGCGTGGATATGAAACGCTGATTGTACACACCCATCGTTTTCCACAGCGATGAGAAACGAACGCTCCGCCCCCGTAGCTTTCCCTTCATTGGTAAGAATGTTTGTCGCCCAGTACAGTTCTCATGATTATTTGGTCTAGCAGCGAAAAAAAAAAATGGCAGATCCCACGTACAGCGCGAATCGATGATATGCGAAGCACGAATGAGAAAGGTTGATATGTCGCTTTAAAATCAGCACGACGTTACGAGGTGGAGGTAAATGATGCCGTACATCATTTCCGTGTCATGATTATCATTTTTGGATATGTCGCTGACAGTCTTCATCTATTCAAGTCACGTGACAGCAATTTTAGTGTATGTGAAGCTACCGAAACGGCCGTGAGCTCGCTATCAGCGTGGTATGTCATGTTCTTACATGACACGCGTGTCAGGACTATCATGTTTGCACCAGTCATACATTTCGTCATCCATTGACGTTACGTAAGACCGAATTTGGTACAAGTGAAGCTTGCGAAACGGCCGCCAGCGCATCATAATCGTGGCATGTAGTCATGTTGTTACATGACACGTATCCTATGATTATCATGTTTGCACGAGTCACATACCTTCTTCATCCATTCACGTACTGTAATACCGAATTTGGTATATGTGACGCTAGCGAAACGGCCGCTAGCGCATCAGGAGCGTGGCATGTAGTCATGTTGTTACATGACACACATGACATGATTTTCATGGTTAGGGTCTGTCGCTAGTTTTCGCCATGCAATCATTCCATACCATACCAGTTTTTCAACATGCCATGTGAACAAAACCACCGCAAGAGCTGCAAGGCCATTAAATGTAAATCATGACATTCATGTCATACATATCATGATTTTCATGTTATGACTAGTCAAATATCTTCTTCATACAGTCAGGCTATGCTATTTATCTATTTATTTATTTGCCATACTGTTAACCCTCACTTGAGGGTCATTACAGGGAGGGTGAAGAATTGAGTTGCACAAAATTATATATTTGAAAAATCGTAAGATGAACTCTGTAACATATAGCATAATTATATGAGAAACACAGGTACATGCTTTTTCACTCAATATGTTTACAATATGATCTCTATGGCCAATGAAACTTTTCTAAGGAAACACATACATGAACAGTGATAACTATACATTCTCTACAAAATGCCCATCAAGAGCAACCTCAAGATCACTCAAAGTTCTTTTTCGCACCATATCGTTCGGTAATTCATTCGAAATAATAATGGCATCGGGAAAGAAGGAAAATCGGAAGATATCTGTTCCAGCATGTGTTGGCTGTATGAATGTAGTGCATGTTGTTCTTGAAAACCTTTTGTAAGAATGCTTCAAATAATCATCCCTGTTTATTTTCACCCCGGCATGCAAGATCTGAAAAAGAAGTTTCAACCTCTGTTTCCGCCTTCTTAATTCTAGCAATTCTAATTTACATACCTTTAGCATTTCAGTAACAGAATCCCTCCTACGATTGTTGGAGCAGATAAAGCGAGCTGACATTCTCTGAATGCGTTCTAATGTATTGTTTAAGACCTTTTGGTGTGGGCTCCACACAGCGCTAGCGTATTCTAATCTATACCAATTGCTATACCAAGTTTGGTATTGCTACCATTATCGAAACGGCCAGGAGAGCTAAAAGTAGGCGGATAGATAGATAGATAGATAGATAGATAGATAGATAGATAGATAGATAGATAGATAGATAGATAGATAGATAGATAGATAGATAGATAGATAGATAGATAGATAGATAGATAGATAGATAGATAGATAGATAGATAGATAGATAGATAGATAGATAGATAGATAGATAGATAGATAGATAGATAGATAGATAGATAGATAGATAGATAGATAGATAGATAGATAGATAGCTCCGCGTTGGCGTTTCACAGCAGCGTCTCCAGCATACATTTTCGGATTTTCTTGAGAGGCGCCTCGCCTGCAAACGGTCCAGAGGGAGGCGCGAGCGGACGGGAGAGTGGAGCGCAGAGAGGAGAGGGCGGACGGCGAAAGAAAGACCCGCGAAGCACTGCACCGACTCTCTCCTACACTATCTCGCACCACACGCTCCGGTTGCTAGGGGCGAGGATAAGCGCGCGCCCGTAGCTTGTGTTGTGAGAGAGGGCGGTGGACAGATCCCGACGGACGTCTGACATAGGACGTCTAAGAAATGCATTCGCATTTAAAAACGAGCCCTTCATAGGCACCTTTTTTCGTTCATTCATCTTCTTCATGGTGTTCGTGGAGGATAGTGTGATCACGTACGGGGTCAGACACAATAAACGACATTGTCAGGTGTCTATCACATCGAACAAAGCGCAGTTTTCACCCCACCCGTAAGAGCCTCAACAAAACTCGTAGACAACAAACCCGTAAAGGTAAGTGGAAACAGCCTCTACAAAGGTGAGTGCGCGACCCACATACGAATCAACCCAAACCTCTTCAAAAAAGTGGCGCTGCTGGCGTCTGTCAAGAAAAGATTCCGGTAGCCGCATTCTGGCAATTTCGGGTGCCTTCGAAGTCGTCTGCCATTCTCCTTCATTCTGTTTCTTTTGATCCAAACAGGCACCTTATCCCCCACCACCCCTATTCTCACACTTGGCAGGACAGGCTTTTGTCTTTGAGCACAGCAACTCACTTCTTTTGGCAATCAATCGCTTTCGAGAGCTGCGCACTCTCGACTACGTTTCCTCTTCCGGCTGATCCAACGCGACCGGAGAGCCCAATGGCAAATTCCATTATACCTCACCTCTTACCTTTCTCTTTTTATTCCCTCTCATTGATGCCTTCTCGTCCGCTCGATTGAAAAGACATTTCTCGCTTCTTGGACCTCTTCTCTATGGCCGTTATGTGAAAGCCACCTAATTTCTAAAGAGGGACAAACGAAAACACAACGGACACGAGATTTCGTACTGCCTCGCTCGCCCTTTTCTGGACTCGGCACTGGAGTTGTAAGGAGGGTGACCGTTTCTTCTTAAGTTCTTGAAATTGGACGGATCGGGTAATAAAGGCTGATTTACTTTCATTTGAGAGCTGGCGCTTCTAAGTGAGCCACTGCTTTCTCTACATCGACTCAACACGGGCGTATACACACAGAAATCCGCTGGGTCTACACTCTAAAGACACTCTAGAGTTTGGGCCCTTGGCTTTCGGGGCCCGTTGTTCCGCTCGTGGTTTGTTTTGCTCCAAGTATTGCTTGGTGATTTTTTTTATTTCAGGTAGGTAATTGTACAAATGTTTCGCGCTTCGCCCAAAATAGCTCAGGCAGGTGCGTGTTACAGGTCGACTACTTTATTCGATCAAAAGAAAAGTGTTTGTAGAGCAGTCCTCAGTGGCTTCTATCACACTATTGATGACTCGCGTAACCCAATCTCGCGTCGGCCTTATTAACAGACATAGGAAAAACTGCCAGTCACACGGGCTGACTGACTTTATCTCATGGCTGCAGGCTGTTACAATAATAGCCTATACGGTGATCGCCGGCAAGAATTTATGTCCCGTGAACAAGATATGGCACAACCAGTAGAACGCAGAAAGAAATATAGGGGAAGAGTGAGTTGTCGATTAGAGCAGCGGGTCAGTTTTATTGGCGCCTTCTGTTCAACGTTGTCTCTTCAAGTTTGAACCGCACCTTCGGCGAAATAGATAGCGTGACGTAGTGGGTGCATAACACGTTCGAAAAGATTTCATACATTAGGTTTTGAAGTACGCACTTGGAAAAAACATCGCTATCGCGTTAACCTTTCAAAGGCGAAGCTTAATGACCCCCAATTTTTTTTTTTTACTATCTGTGTATCGATAACGTTTAAACACCTTCTCAATGCCCAGTCATTTTGATATGCTTGCTGCGTTTATGCTTGTGGACGTTGTCAATCAGAAAAACAAGTACTACGCATATTTTAGGTGAACATCAACGGGTAATATGTAGTATGAGCCTTTATTTCTAAAATGCATAGGTACGCAATTCTAAAGGGGGCATCGCTTATTACGCTGCGCTGACGATGCGGCGCTGTGAATGAAAAAGTGGGCGTTTTCTATGCTTCAGCCAAATGGCACGGTGCTGCCACCTATCTATACCATTGGCTCTGCGTTCTAGACACACTTTAGTTTCTTGAAATCACTGCCAGATGGCGTTAATATCTCACGCATAACCTGCTTACCGATTTTATGTGGGTAGGTATTCTCACAATGCACCTTTTTCAACCCAAGGCACAACATCCATTAAAGGATGGGAGGCAGCCCTGTCCAGCTCGCACCCGGAGACCCGAGAGGTCCTCGTGAAACGTGCGAGGACAGCCGCCCGCACCAATCAGATCATGGACTAAGGATCCCGCCCACCGATCTTCTCGTCCAGAGCATCTAATAAGCTTTTATTCTCTCTCTCAAGACAGAAGACTATCGCCTGTCGATGACCTTTGCCGACGAAACACGCAGATACGCGGCCAAATTATTTTTCGTTTTTGTTTTTCGTTGTGCATATCAGCTTCGATTTCAGCAGCCCGCATCAGCAGCACACGCGTTGCTGCCGAAACGACTGGCCCCGCTGTTCGTAGCGCCCTCGCCGACACAGCTGCATGCCACGCGAGAACAGCCGGAACACAATAGAGAGTTTTAGTACTGCGGAATGGTGCTACGTACGCATCACGCAAGCGCCTACGTGGCGTCGTTACGTGGCGTCGTTTGCCACTAATCGGCTTTTAGTACGCCGTAGTACCCGCGTACGTAACGAGCGTGAAGCGTGTTGCGTCATCTGGTAGATCAAAACAGAAGCACGTGTTGTTGACAGCCAATGTGAGCCAATCCAGGTGTTATAACCAGATTATGGCCATATTTTAAGCCACAGAGCCGGTCGGTGCTTGCCTTCGATGCCGCCATTTTGCAAAACGAAGTCTCGCGCTGTCGCGAACTTGTTCGAGAGCGGCGCGATCAGCTCATACGTACGCACGCACGCATCTCATGCGTGCGTACGGAGCGGCTGCGTACGTAATGCGATACGTGCGCGTTGCGGTCTGCGCATGCGCACTACGCAGAACGTGGCGTCCTTACGTACGCAACGCCGCCACGTACGCAGCGTACGCAGTAGTAAAACTCTCTAATGAAGCAGCGTGAAAACTGCGCAGTCCTATACGCACGGCGAAAAAGTGTCAACAGCTGTCTATGCATAATCTTACACCACGGTCAAAGGAAACTGTGAAATAGCATTGGCCGGACACGTCAAACCTTCTTTCGGCGAAAGCAGTTGCGCACACTGCCCTTTGATTATCAATATATAGGATTTCCTTTCCGTGAGTCACCCTCATATCGACTGGTTTCTGATAGCCGCGAACAGGCGGGCGCCGTCACGCGCAGCACACCGGCGACGACGAGATAACAGAGGACGCGGCGCCCTCCTCGACAGCGCTGCTGCGGCCAACGTTTATATGGAATAAACTCGTTGGCTGCGGCGGCAGCGACTGTTTTCCCTGCCGATTCACTCCTTGTTTGTAACAAAATGTCAAGCGTGTGACTGGACGTCGCAGCAAAGGACGTTGGCGGATCTAAACAGCTGTGAGAAGTAGCGGCGGCCCCAAAGGTGAGATCTTATTATGTAGAAAATCTTTTTCGAAAACAGCATCAGTGCAAGGGTCTACTTTCCCGTAGTTTCGACCGGTGAACTGATCTTCACAAGGTTTTGCTGTTTACAATGAGGGTCCTTACATACTTTAAACTTGCCGATGTGTGCCACTACATATAATATCCGCCCGTAATTCCTCTCTCTCTCGCTCTCTCGATATATATATTGTAATGTAAATGGGAAGAAAGAAAAGTGGGTGAAAAGATAACTTGCCGGGGGCAGGAGCCAAACCTGCGACCTTCGAATAACGCCTTTGATACTCTACCACGGCAGCCATCCCCTCACTCAGCCAATTTATTGGGTATCTGTGTGTTTTTTTTAAACGTGCACTTTTCTTTCTTCACATTTACATTACAATGCTGTATGGGTGGCACGGCCCAGTCAGGCTATGTTTGCCTTTTGCCGTGTCTCCTTGGGCAATTTTGTAATTGTTCTTAATAAAGAAAGAAAGAAGGAAAGAAAGAAAGAAAGAAATTCGGTTTAATAACTCCCCCTATACATTCCTTGGCATTATTGTCTGTTGGATCTTAATAATATTATGTATATTATATAATATTGTGTTTATATTCAAGGTGTCTTCCAGGCACCATAGCAAGTATTCAGTAGGGGGAGGGCAATGCATTAAATATTCGTGTACATATCAATAGCGAAACAATGCAATAGAAACAATTGCAAAACAATAAAATAAAATTGCACCATTATAGTTCAACACGCACGAAATATACAATTGACGAAAGAATAAAATAAACGGCCCGTTTCTTGCACACACAAAAGAAGAAATGGCGAGAAAGGCATATTTTTTTGCATGTATAGATACAACAATCATAAAAAATTCGGCAGATCCCACGTACGTGGGAATCGACGTCATGCGAAGCATGCGGAGGGAAGATAACTGTGTTGCAATTTTTTCTTTATTGAGCGACACGACATGAAATGACGCTAAATGTATGTACAAATGATGTGCGCTCAGACGTATGTTGAACAGTTGCACATGTTTATATAACCTGTTGTTTGCACTTGCGCAACGATGTCAACTGGAACGGGTGTATTAGCAACACCAGACGCTGATATGGAACGCTGATCCTCTCGAAGATGCTGGCCCTTGACACTGCTACATAAATCAACTTCAGTGCACGGCACCTAACCACAATTGACGTTAACTCGACGTGACGGCTGTATCAAAGAAGGGCATATGTAATATTTATAAAATTAGGTAGGCAACACTGCAACTGCTATTGACATTTTACGATAATTAGCGTCTATTTTAAAAGTAGTTCCGAGACCTGGCGTAACTCTGCGGTAGAATGCTTGACTGCCACGCAGAATGCTTGGATTTGATTCCTGCTGGGAGCCTGAAATTCATTATTTGCATTCATCGGGGGTCAACGCTACCTATGTCAGGTTTTTATTAACATTAACGTTTATTCTATGCCTTCGTTGGGTCGACGCTACCGATGTCGGGTGTTTCTTAACGATCACGCGTTAAAATTGCCCGTGTGTTCTCGCCGTTCCTAGGTAAATACCAAGCGTCAATCACCTGTGGCACATACCCGCCCGTGGGTATGTGCCGCTGTCTGACGGGAAGTGTTGGATGACGTACGCGACTGGATTGTGAGATTATTCATCTCTTGACCAGCGCGTCATGTTTGTGAAACCATCTGACCCTTCCATGCTAATTTTGGTTCACGCCAAGTCAAGGGATGACCACTAAAGCACAGCACCCAAACGTAAGCGGCTAGATAGATAGATACGCTCAAAGTTGCCGAAGTTCACTACGAAATGCTTCGCATTTAAAGACATGTTCTATCCTAAGGATATGTTTTCATAGAAATGAAATAACTGTAATGAACAACAACTGTCAGGCATGCCAAAGAAACAGGTATACGTCTGTTTGGTAGCAAAACACCAGAATGAAATTTCTGTGCTAAGAGAACAAAAAGAGAGACAAAGCGTCAAGACTGCCGGACAAAACGAAATGTGAAAAAGGAAGCATTCCTGAAATACACATTACGTCGTGTTATCTGACGTGATATATGACGTGGCATGTGAGCAGATTCAGATGTTTGCTACAATGATAAGAGCGAGTTCAAGAGCTGCCAAAATTTACCATTATTTTCGCTGCATGGTACAGCATCAGCTTGCTCAGGTCTGTGAAATGACTTGCTGTAACGATATCGCGGAAGTTATCACAGTTAGTCTAGGAGGCAATGTGGTCATTCATTGGCACGTGAAATCAGTGGGTTATTGAACGTGTTTGCAGAACTATATACACGGGCATAGCTATGATGATTGTGTATTCTGCGTGAAGTGAGATTGTAGACCTGTTACGGTGATCCGGTAGTTGTGGGTTTTTTTATTTAAAAAATCACAGCAGTGAATCAATTATTATTTTTTTGATGAGGAGGCCAAATCAAAGAGCTGTATGGTAGTTCATAGCGAACCATATTTACGTAACATAATTTGCGAATGCTTGAAATTGCAGCATTCAAGCTACGTCTCAAAAAACCTAGTGATTTGAAAGCATTGGCCAAGGTAATGCGCCAATGCAGTTGGGCATGGGTATATTTTATGTCAGTGTTACTCCTAAGTACCGAGATTACGTTGTAGTCAATAGAATAGAATATCCATGCCGTAAGAAAATTCGGATATGCTGGGTTTGCGAGTGAAATATATTTCTTTGCGTTTTGAGACATTTAGTGTCATATGTCATGCACTACACCTACCATTATTAGCCTCACGGTCATTTTGGAGCGACAGATTATCTGAAGTGCCCCTGTCTGGACGATAAATAATACAGTCGTAAGCGAATACTGTCGGATGCAAGAAGAGACATGTTGCGGAAGTCCACTGATGAGTATAAGAAAAAATATTGGCGCGAGCCCGCTTCCGTAACATTAAGAAACGATTGATTTGATTGATTGATTGATTAATTGATATGTGAAGTTTAACATCCCAAAACCACCATATGATTATGAGAGAAGCCGTAGTGGAGGGCTCTGAAAATTTTGACCACCTGGGTGACATGCAGAAATGTCAATTAGGGAAAAAGAGAACTTGTCCATTGTGTATACTACTGACAATCAGGATCGAAATTGTCAAACCATACTTGTAAGGGTGTCTGATTTTTAGGGCGGGAGGTTTCGATATCAGGTCACAGTGCGCTACCCAGAAAAACGCATTCGAATAGTCGATGAACACAGAATCAGTTGGATAAATATTCTCCATATTAGCGCGAACCTCTGCGGTATATTCAAACAACTCAATCTCACACGAACAGCCCTTTCGGAAACCGTGTCCATTATTGAAGGAGTACTCATTGAATTCCATAGGCATGTAAATATCCAAAGCAATAACGTGTTCTAGAATTCCGCAACAAATACACGTGAGCGAAATGGGACGGTATTTATCGCATTAGGTTTTATTTGCACTTTTGAATATTAGTATTAGCCTACGTTTGCCAACTTCCAGCATATGACGTCATGCCAGTTTCGGGAGAGTGTCGGAATGTATTACCACAGAAAACTGCGATTATTCAGAGTGGCACAGGGGTTCACAAGCCGGGCGAAGCGTTGGTGGTGCCGTTGCGATGGGTGGAGCTGGCAGCAGTGCACCGGCTTGCGCACAATTGATTGATATGTGGGGTTTAGGCGTACAAAAACCACCATATTAATATGAGTGACGCCGTAGTGGAGGGCTCCGGAAATTTCGATCACCTAGAGTTCTTTAACGTGCACACAAATCTGAGCACATGGGTCTACAACATTTCCGCCTCCATCGGAAATGCAGCCGCCGCAGCCGGGATTCGATCCCGCGACCTAGGGGTCAGCAGCGAAGTACCTTAGCCACTAGACCACCACGGCGGGGCTTACATGCGCACAAGCTTCGACCGAGCAGCCAAAGGAGCGGCTCTCGACGACTATATTATATATAGTGACTTTCGGTTCTTTCGGAGCTGCCGTGTTTCTCTAGCTTTGGGCACAAACTCGCCCCTTATTAAATTATCTAAATCAAAATTCCTTGCAGTGAGATTACAATGTGAAGTACTTTTTCACTTGAAACTGTTACTGTATTCTTTAAAACCTATTGAGATGATTCTATGCACGCTGCATGAAAAAGTAAATCAATTTTTTTTTCCTGACTGTGGGCGCAATTATGTTCTGTACATTATTGTCTACCGGTTCCATCAATTAGTAATCATTCTCAGCTACGTAGGGTATGCTGCGACTATTGTTTTTGGCTAACAAAGTAAAAAGGGGGATTCAATGCTTTTGTACATTGGCTAACTGGCAGGGGGCGTCCTAAGAATCATGTAATGGAGCGTGCTGGTTTCAAATGCGAAGCATTTCTTAGCGAACTTAGGCGACATTGAGCGTATCTATCTATCTATCTATCTATCTATCTATCTATCTATCTATCTATCTATCTATCTATCTATCTATCTATCTATCCAGCCGCCTACGACATTTAGCTCACCTGTTCTGTTCGATAGTAGTATTGATACCAAACTTGGTATGGCATAATAGGAGTGTATGAAAAACATGTTTGACTAGTCATAACATGAAAATCATGACATTTCATGAATGTCATGATTTACATTTCATGGTACTGCAGCTCTTGCGGTGGTTTCGGTAACATGGCATGTTGCAAAACTGGTATGGTATGACAAGATTGCATGGTGAACACAAGCGACAGACCCTAACATGAATATCATGACATGCGTGTCATGTAACAACAAGACTACATGTTACGCTCATTATGCGCTCACGGCCGTTTTGCTAGCGTCATATATACCGAATTTCGTATTACAGTACGTGAATGGATGACGAAGGTACGTGACTGGTGCAAACATGATAATCATGAGATGCGTGTTATGTGAGAACATGACTACATACCACGTCACGTCACACTGGCGTTGCCACGCCAGGCGCCGGTCCTGCCTTACGCCAGGCGCGCGCCACGCTGCGCTGCTTTGGCGCGTGCACGCTTCAGCGCGTCCTGCGTCCCTCCGTGACGAAAAAGGGAGACGCAGTGTTGTCTGGACAATGCATTAGCGCCAAGTGCAGTATGTCGCATTTTGCGCCGTTTGCCGTTGGGCCGCGCCGACGGACGCTTGTCGCGCCTGGCGTCAGACTATAGAGAGCTGACGTTTTGCTAACGTACAGCGTGGCTGTGCCCAGCGTGCGCGCGCATCAACGCTACTTTGGAGTATATTAGGCCCTCCATAATGCGCTCACGGTCGTTATGCTTGCTCCACATATACCAAATTTGGTGTTCCGTGAGTCAATGTATGACCAAATATATGACTAGTGCAAACATGATAATCCTGACATGCGTGTAATGAAACAACTTGACAACATACCACGCTCATAGCGTGCTCGCGGCCGTTTCGCTAGCTCCACATATACTAAATTTGGTATCACGCGACGTGA
This sequence comes from Rhipicephalus microplus, assembly GCF_043290135.1. Taxonomy (NCBI): domain Eukaryota; kingdom Metazoa; phylum Arthropoda; class Arachnida; order Ixodida; family Ixodidae; genus Rhipicephalus; species Rhipicephalus microplus. The sequence continues at coordinate 64,816,726 of NC_134702.1, read as the reverse complement.
ATAGATGACGAAGGTAAACGACAGATCCAAACGTGATCATTATGACACGGAAGTCATGTACGGCATCATTTACTTCCACCTCGTAACGTTGTGCTGATTTTAAAGTGACATATCAACATCTCTCATTCGTGCTTCGCATATAATCGATTCCTAGTGTACGTGGGATCTGCCAATTTTTTTTTCTGGCGGGATGACTTAACAATACTTAGCTGGGTAGCTTTTTAGCAGTTTGGGTGGATCATTAGAAAATTATACTTCATGTTGGATTTACCTCAAGCTGAACAATGCACCTTTTACAGGTCTATAAGAGTGTAGTTAGGCCACGAAGAACTGCCGAGCAATGTAGCACTCTTATATAGGCATTTTATTATTACATCGATATTCACTTAATTTTTTCAGTGAAGCAGTAACTTGACTTACAGTGTTTGTTTTAACCAGTGGAACATGTTTGTCAACGTACACAAAACCTGCTTGAAAGGAACCCGTTTTCTTTTTCGGATCTACAGTGAAAACACAGCAGGAGAGTAACTTCAAAAATATCCCATATTTGAGTGTTTATTTTTTGAAAATTATTTTTATTATAGTCTCTAGAGTGAGCGAGAAAGAAGGCTCCTTAATAGAAAACAGGGAATTGTGCCGGCGTATATAAAGGTTGAGTACGTGCTATTCTCTTTCGGGGAACAGGATTGAGCAGAGAAAGGCCTCAACAAGAAAATAATGGTTGGGGGATATGATCGTGGATGGTATGTGCATCTCACAACGTAATGGTGATTATGTAAATTACGTTACACTTTACTGATTAGGTTATTGTCCCCGAGGAATCTGAACAGTATTTGTTTCGTACATGTGCCGGCAATGGGAGCTAGGGGATATGTTTATATATACTTGGAGTAAGATGTGGTCACTGAACCAGTTCATGTTGCGACACTATATAGCGTTGCGCTTCACTACATTTACCCCCGGTGCTGTCCGGCGAGCAAGGTCGCAGCTCGTCGCTGAACTTATCCCCAGTGCGGTTTGATGAGCTCGATGTTGACAATGTCGCGTCCACGATTCCGCATGTCCGAAGATGATTCAAAGGGGGCGATAACAAAGTTGACAGGCGATGTAAGTTTAATGACAAGGTAATAAACAAGAGAAGCAGTGACGTGTGGTCCCTAATCCATGTTTTCCACCCGTGCGTTCCTTATATTATTTTTAGTGGACCAGTGTAATGAGTAATGAAACTTGCCAAAATAGTTTGTCACATACGCGCTGTAAGAGATTTACGCATGCAGTAGATAGAAATAGATAGAAATGAAGAAATGGTGTGGACAGGAAGAAAGGGAAGAAAAAGTAAAATACATGAAAGTTCAAAGAGAGAGATCAGGATAGAGAAGAGGCAAGAAAGAGAAGTAAAGGGGTCAGAAAGAAAACACGTTAGAAAAAATCACAGCATATCCACAGAGTGAATGATGATTGGTGGGGCGAGGCGTTCGTCAGTCTGTCCGTGCTTTCTTCCGCCCATTTGTTCTTGCTTTCGTCCATCCATGCGTCCGTCCGTGCGTACATCCGTCTATCCGTCCATTCGTGTGACCGTCAGTGCATCCATCCTTCTGTGCGTCCCTCCATGCGTCCGCCCGTACGCTCGTTCTTCCGTGTGTCTATGCGTCCGTCCGGGTATCTGTTCGTGCGGTCGTCTGTCTGTCTGTCCATTCGTCCATCCGTGTATTCGTCTATCTGTCTGTCTGTGCGTCCGTCAGTCCACCTATCTATCTGTATGTCCATCCATCCGTCCGTCTATCTAGTGGACACTCCAAGTACAGCCATCTCACATCTTTTCATTATGTATTATTCATATACAAGTGCCGCCATTCAGCGGCCATTTTGAGGGCCGCTCTTTCGGGTATGTGCCACCGGTGGCTACATACACCATCGGAGGATGGACAGACCCACACCCTTAAGAGCTTCGTCCCTAAAACACAGAAACGAATAGGAATAAAAAAAAGATATGAGAATAGAGATAAAAAGACAGTGTTCACTTTCTCGTCTTCGTAATTCTGCTCTATACCTTTTCGCCGTCATGAACTAGCTCACATCTCCGTTTTGCTTCAGATAGTCTAAAAAAAGATTATAAAGAGAGCAAGAATAGCCATGTATATCAACGAGTGGGAAAGAGAGAGGTGAGAGCGTAGAAGGCTAGCCTAGCTGCGACCATCTAGGTGACCACCTGCTTTGCTGTGACCCAGCTTTGCGCGACCCAATGTAAGCCGCACTAATTATGCGTAGTATTAATCCTTTTAGTGCGCTTAAATGACGTAAAAGGCCTCAATCACTCAATGCAATGGCTATAATTTGCACTGAATCTATATTGCAAGCTCTTGTATAGTTTGTTTAGAGACTTTCAGAAAATGTGAAATTTTTGGTTCGTCGTTGTGAAATTTTGTTTCCAGTTGTCAGTAGGGCATTAAATTTTACTCTAAAGACCACAGTTATTACTTTATTCATTTATTACAGCACCCTCAGTGCAAAAAAAAAAACACCATGCCCACACGGTTAAGGTTAAGGATGTTGTAGGTAGCCGGCGGATCTAGCCTTGCATAATTTGCAGGCGATTGCCCCACCCTGTTTCCTCTTTGCTGATTCTAGTTAATGTCCTTTGTTTTTTAACTAAGCACGAGCAGGCTCTTAAAATAAAAATCGTGCATAGCGGGATGTAAGCCTGCATGAGACGGTGGCCTCTGTGCTATTCCACATGTAGTATTGTGCCGGTGCTCTATCTGGCTACACTATACCCCAAACATAATTGTCACTGATCACCAGTCACATGCGAGGTCTATAGCATTCAAAAATTTCAAAAGAAGTCGCGAAACCTGTTTCCTGAAGATCGAGTGACCATGCACACGGGAACACAATATCAGTCACGCTGTCATATGGCGAGCCTTACCGTTGCAGTTCCTCAAATAAACCTTGCCGTTCCTTCTTAAGCTCATGACACTTAAGCAAATAGTGTTCTATACCACCGTTTTCCTTGCACTTCAGACACAAGGGCGTCGCGGAGAGTCTGATCTTGTGAAGCCATGCTGGCGTACGCACTGATCCCGTTCGGATGCGATGAAGCAAGCAGGCCTCTTCCCTTGATATCCCTTTTGTCACACATGACTGGTGAGGCGTCAGCCATAACGAGTGATAATGCTTATTGACAGCTTCTCGTAAGATACGCTGTTTGTCTTTGGGAGTCTTCTTCGTTGGTGTAAGCTCCAGAGCACTCCGGGCAAGTCTGTCAGCCACCCCATTACCCGCTTTACCTACATGTGATGGAATCCATTGAAACTTAATGTTTATACCAATGCCATGCAGGTCTTTAAGAGTTCTCGGTAATCTTTCAGTGCATCGATCCAAAAACAAACCATGTTTTAGCCGCTGCAAAGCGGGCTTACTGTCCGAAAACAGCACGACTTGTTGCTGCCTACAAAACTTCAGTTTCTTCGGGGCTGCCTGAATTGCCACGCTTTCACATGTCGATGAAACAAAGCACTCGAGTCACGCTGCGCAGGACGCCTTTAGAGACGGGATCACAAACGCTGCAGCGCTTGCTCCAAGCACTATGTCGACTGATCCATCCGTGAAAACTTTCAAATGATCAGTGTACTTTTTTTTTCAATATTGTTACGGTGCATCATCGACAGGAGCAAGCGTGGCACTTAGCGAAGATGAAGAAGACGCCTGTGCGTTAGGCGCTTGCAGGAGAGGCAACTCAGACATCTTGTTCGGCTGCCGACTCTCGGTGGACGCTGTCCTGTAAGCCAAGACCTCGCTCCGTCACATTTGGTGGAAGTGCTGGGCAACCGCCTCGCAACGGAACTTCGCAGCGGCCGACGTTTGAAGGGTCATTCCACAACGATGACGGAGAGTACGGCGTCTGCATCTGCTCCTGGTGTTCGTGCGGCCGGAGATGATGCGGTAACTACATCTCCTTCTGCGACCACAACCTTTGTGCTCGAACCCCCGCGGGATCCTGGCACGTTCAGCGGTTCCGGCGATCCAGATGAAGTTGACGTTGAAGATTGGCTGGCAGAGTACGAACGTGTGAGTACTCGATACCGATGGGGCCCGACTCTTATGCTGGCAAACCTGTTATTTTATCTTAGGGGAACCGCCAAATCGTGGTATGAGAACCATGAAACAGAACTTGTGAGTTGGGCAGTGTGCAGGGAGAAAATGCTAGACCTGTTTGGAAAGCCGATTGGAAGAAAAATGGCCGCGAACAAAATGCTCGCGTCTCGGGCGCAGACCTCGACCGAGTCTTACGTCTCCTATATAGAAGATGTGTTGTCGTTGTGTCGCAAAGCCAATGCCGATATGCCGGAGGCTGACAAGGTCGGGCATATTCTTAAGGGGATTGCGGATGACGCATTCAACCTCCTCATCTGCAAAAATTTTTTTACCGTGGACGCCATTATAAAAGAATGTCGGCGCTTTGAGCAAGCGAAGAGCCGGCGGATTAACAGCGTGTTCACCCGCCTTCCGAATACGGCTGCAACATCATCTTGCGAAGACCGTGCAAGAACACAGCCACCACCTCTAGATTCATCGGATCAGGTGACCCGAATTGTACGGCGCGAACTTTAAGCCATTGCCTCTGCTCCGGCTCACACCGCTGCAAGTGACACCACCCCACTCACTGCTAACATGGTTCAAGCTATCGTCCGCCAAGAACTCGCCAGCATAGGTATTCCCTCGGTGTGCGCTTTGCCCAGCCCGCAGCGAGCTTCATGGCGTCCACCCTCGTCCTATCGCGAGCAGCAGTTCACGGCCCGATCTCGCGACCCTGCGGCGTGGAGAACCGTCGACAATCGACCAATTTGTTTTCATTGCCACCGTATCGGTCATGTCGTCCGTTACTGCAATTACCGCTGGTCCTCGCCACCTCAGACTTCATCTCAACCTCACTACCGACAGGACAGCACCCGCTTCGCGTCTGCCGTGCAGCCTTCTCCGCAAAACAACTACAGAAGATTCAACAGCCGATCTCCGTCACCGCATGGTCATCAGTCGCGTTCGCCTCCAGGACGTCGCCAGTCGTCTCGCTCACCGCAGACTCGCAGGCCGTCATCTCCATTCAACCCCGCTCCTGCCTACCCGGAAAACTAAACGGTGCAGCGCCCGGAGGTGACGCTGCATCTTCGACTCCCTCCACAAATCCTCTCTTGACGCTTCCGACGAGACAAAATTTGTTAGACGTTGCCGTTGACGGTGTGCCTATTTCTGCCCTTATAGATACTGGAGCGCACATTTCTGTATTGAACGCGAACCTACGCCGACGCCTACATAAAGTGCTCACGCCTGCCGCTTCCCACAAACTTCGTGTCGCTGATGGGAGGACCCCTGATGTTCAAGGGATGTGCACGGCCCGTGTGTCCATTGCCGGTCATCCTACATTAGTTCAGTTTGCCGTCATTGAAATGTGTCCTCATGACCTAATACTTGGTTTGGACTTCCTGTCACGTCATTCTGCGATCATTGATTGTGCCACTGGTGCTCTTCAGCTTGAACTGCCGCAGTTTGCCGATTTTCCAGCAAACTATTCTCCCCGTTTACGCTCTCGTCACCACGTTCGCTTGCCTCCGCAAGCTGCTACATATGTCGCTTTGTCGTGCTCACGTCATGTGCCCGACGGTGACTACCTCGTCACTCCTATAGTCGACGTACTGATGGCCCGAGACGTCGCCCTTGCTCACACTGTTGTCGCCGTCGCTAATAATACAGTGGTTATGCCACTACTCAACGTGAGTCTCTTGACTCAAGTTATTCCGCAAGACATGTCTTTGGCCACCCTATCTCCACTTGACAGCTGCAACGTTACTGGTTTGGACACCGATACTACATCCCCCTGTCTTGGCCGCAATTACACTCTGCCTGCAGATGACATTAACAAGATGATTGCTCCCGACCTCACTGCAGTGCAAGCTGCCAGCCTCCGTAGTCTGCTAACATCATATAGAGACGTTTTCGACTTTGACCACCGCCCTCTCAGCCAAACAACTGCAGTGACTCACCGGATCAACACTGGTAATGCCAGTCCTATACGGCGGCGTCCATATCGCGTATCTCACAAGGAACGCCAAGTAATTCAAAATGAAGTGGATAAAATGATTACTAAAGACGTAATAGAACCCTCATCCAGCCCCTGGGCCTCCCCAGTCGTGTTCGTTCAGAAGAAAGATGGCAGCTGGCGCTTTTGCGTGGACTATCGCCATTTAAACAAAGTGACCCACAAAGATGTCTACCCTTTGCCTCGGATTGATGACGCCCTCGATTGCCTCCATGGTGCCCAATACTTTTCGTCTATCGACCTTCGATCCGGCTATAGGCAAATTTCCGTCGACCCCATGGATCGTGAAAAAACCGCTTTCGTTACGCCCGACGGCCTCTACCAGTTCAAAGTCATGCTGTTTGGACTGTGTAATGCGCCGGCAACTTTCGAGCGCATGATGGACTCCCTTCTCCGAGGATATAAGTGGTCCATCTGCTTATGTTATTTAGACGATGTCATCGTCTTTTCACCCACCTTTGACAGCCATATAACACGTCTGTCAGCCGTTCTGGATGTTTTTCGAAGAGCTGCTCTCCAGCTCAATTCTGCAAAATGCCATTTCGGACGTCGCCAAATCACCATACTCGGCCACCTTGTCAGTGCCGATGGTGTTCAACCAGATCCCGAAAAGGTGCGAGCAGTACAACAATTTACTGAACCACGCTCAACCAAGGACGTCCGAAGTTTTGTAGGGCTATGTTCCTATTTTCGTCGATTTGTCCGCAACTTCGCCGACATCGCTCGACCGCTTACTGATCTCTTAAAGAAGGACGTTCCCTTCGCATGGGGTATAGAGCAAGCGGACGCCTTTTCGGCTCTTATCCATCTGCTGACTACGCCACCAATATTGGCCCATTTCGACCCAGCATCACCTACAGAGCTTCGGACCGATGCCAGTGGCCATGGAATTGGAGCGGTCCTTGGCCAACGACTGCACGGGAAGGACCGCGTGATTGCTTACGCCAGTCGTCTTCTTCCACCTGCCGAACGGAAGTTTTCCATCACTGAGCGTGAATGCCTAGCTTTAGTTTTCCATCACTGAGCGTGAATGCCTAGCTTTAGTGTGGGCCGTGGCGAAATTCAGGCCTTACCTGTATAGCCGAACTTTTTCCGTTGTTACGGACCATCACGCTATTTGCTGGCTGTCATCGCTAAAGGACCCATCTGGACGTCTTGGTCGCTGGGCGCTCCGTCTGCAAGAATACTCATCGTGGTCCACTACAAGTCGGGACGCCTCCACACAGACGCAGACTGTTTGTCACGTTATCCGGTTGAAACGCCCGAATTGACAGACCTTGATTCAGACCCCTGCGTTCTCTCCATCCACGCTTTGGGTGATATCTCCAACGACGTGACCCGTCGTTACTCTCCATTATCGAGCGTCTGACCTCTGCTCCGACAGACCCTTCCGTTCGCCTGTTCGAACTGCACGACAACATTCTGTACCGTCGCAGCTTCAACGCTGATGGCCCGGAATTACTACTCGTGCTTCCCCATCACCTGCGTACCAGCGTTCTCGAACAACTACATGACGTACCTACAGCCGGTCACCTAGGCGTCTCTCGTACCTACGATCGTGTGCGACGTCGCTTTTTCTGGCCCGGACTGTATCGTTCTGTGGTTCGCTACGTCACTGCTTGCGACCGCTGCCAACGCCGCAAGCGCCCCTCTGTGCTACCGTCTGGCCTCCTACAGCCCATTGACATAACAACGGAACCATTCTTCCGTGTTGGCCTTGACCTGTTGGGCCCGTTTCCTACGTCCACCTCCGGAAATAAATGGGTTGCAGTCGCCACAGACTACGCCACACGCTTTGCCATCACTAAAGCACTGCCGACAAGCTGTTCCACTGACGTCGCTGACTTTCTCTTGTATGCAGTCATTCTTCATCACGGCGCTCAGCGGCAGCTGCTTCCTGATCGAGGAAGGTACTTTCTTTCACGTGTTGTGGATGACATTCTCCGCGCCTGCTCCACTGAGCACAAGCTTACCACCGCTTATCATCCACAGACAAATGGATTGACCGAGCGTCTGAACCGAACGCTGACGCAGATGCTGTCAATGTACGTTTTGCCAGATCACCGTGACTGGGACAAAGCACTCCCCTTTGTCACGTTCGCGTACAATTCTTCACGGCACGACACAGCTAGTTATTCGCCGTTTTATTTGCTATTTGGCCGACATCCAGCATTACCATTTGACACGCTCCTTCCTTCGGCTGCCCCCTTGTCTACTGAGTACGCCAGCGATGTCGTTTCTCGAGCCTATGCAGCCCGTCAGCTTGCCCGTGATCGGCTGCACTTGTCGCAAGCGCAGCAAAAAGACCGCTATGACAGTCGCCACCAAAGCGTGCACTTCTCGCCGGGGTCTCTGGTACTTCTCTGGACACCAAACCGCCAAGTCGGCTTATCAGAGAAGCTACTATCACACTACCATGGCCTCTACAAAGTGTTACGACAACTTAGTGACGTGAGCTACGAGATCGCACCCCTAAACAATGCCTTTTCGACCACCTCACTCCATACAGACGTTGTACACGTTTCCAGACTGAAACCGTATCACCCTCCTCGTTCGTCGCCGCCGTACTAAGCGCCGTGACGGCGCTTCCGCCGCAGGGGAGTGATGTTACGGTGCATCATCGACAGGAGCAAGCGTGGCACTTAGCGAAGATGAAGAAGACGCCTGTGCGTTAGGCGCTTGCACGAGAGGCAACTCAGACATCTTGTTCGGCTGCCGACTCTCGGTGGACGCTGTCCTGTAAGCCAAGACCTCGCTCCGTCACAATATATTCAAGTACAAAAGAACGTACCTCTGCTGTGGGTGTGGAACGCTTGCTGTGCATCCGTGGAATTGTCACGTCACAGTCGACATCCTCATGTGACTAAGGTGGGTCTTGTCGAAGTTGTCTTTGGAGAAATCGATGATAAGATGGCGAAGGCTGCTGAGGGCCACGAAAGCTCGCGATTCCGTCCGTCGTCGAAGACGACTGAGTAGTGCTCGTTCTGGGCTCGATTCGCCAAGTAGGCAAAGCTGTGTCAACAGTCCTTGAGAGGCGAGAAGACGTAATGGCAGAAGATTAGCTTCATGAAGCCGCTTTGTGCTCGCTGCAAACTTTGGCACCCCCAAAGCGACTCTGACGCGTTTACGATGAAGTTTTTCCAGCCGTTCATACTGTGACTCAATCGGAAAGATCAGAGGCAGTTGGAAAAGCACACCATGGACAATTACTGCCACGTGTAACTTTATCATTGATGTTGGGTGGCTCCCCCAGCTTGGCCCGCACGGAAGACGCAGCACAGGCACAGCGAAAGGTAGAAGAGTGGCCTTTCAGAGCATTTTTTAAACACTCATCGGGTAACTACTGCAAGCACACTTGCTTGATACCCGCTACGGCAATAATAATAAAGTTTTTGTAGATAGTAGGCCGGTATTTGCTATGCTACTTTTTGTCCGTCTGAGAAGCGTGGTATCCGTTGAACATTTACAAGAAATTTTGTGCCGATTGTTCACGCAGTGTCTGATGACGATGAGGAATTATGGCAGAAGTGGGTATACACCACAGTTTATAGGGGAACAAGAACAAGCTTTTGTATTGTGTTAGAGCATTGGACGGCCCACTCGTTACGCTATTCGCAATTTGCGATGACTGGTTGTTTTTTCGCTGTTTTAAAATACTTTATAAGTCGTAATAACGCGATTGCTTTCCCGACATCAAGCCTGAATATGGCGAGTTTGCCAACATATCCCTAGCGCCGGCGTGGCTCAGTGGTTAATACTGGGCTGGCACCCAGTGTACCCGGGTTCGAGCCCCTTTTTCTCATGGGTAGCAGTTTTTTTTTCAATTTCGTGCGATGTGGTTATGGACACAAGCGGCGGCAGTGGCGGACAACTACGGCGCCGCGCGTGACCAGAGTTTTTGATCTCATAACAGCTTTCGCTGTAAAAAGCATTACAGAATCGAGCGGCAGTTTTAACAAAACAATGTACATTTGTTAGCGGCTATTTCAAACGATAATATTCAAGGGGTGGATGTAAACACAGAATCACTTAGTGTGGTAACAATCGAAGTGGGCAGGTGGTTCCATTTCTTAGCATTACAGAAAGTTCGGCATAGTTAGAGCATTATGTCCCTAAACGAATGTTGAATGAAAATTAACCTTGTACATTAGCCTTCTCCTGCGAAGGCCAATATAACAGATTAATTTTGACTTGCAAAACCAACTTTTACAGAGTAGCGGCGCCCCCGGAACAACGATCATCCATCATGGCCGCCTCAGGTAAGATTTCAGGATACATCATGTTCACTCACTACATTCATACGGCACTGAATTATCATATTACACATACGATTGATATAAACCATATTGATTAAATGAGCTGAACAAAGAAGAAAGTATATTAAAGAGGAAGAGCAAACTTTATGCAACAAAACACTCACCTTCGTATAGTTAACCTAAGCAGAATAGTTTAGAACAGGAATGCAACACAAGGCAAAATACTTTTTTTTACGACAGACCCCATCATCTTTGTCAGCTTAAGTTGTCTGTTGAAGCCACGAGAATGAAAAAGCTTCTTTTTCGATTTTGTCTACAATTTCTCCATGTGCTATCGCATCTGATAGGTCTTCCAGAACACAGTTGCCTCAATAAGTGCTTCAAATTCTAACAGTAAACTTTGTGCTCAAAAGTCGCGACCAAACAATTATGTCGGAGCTCGTAAAAAATGTTTGATACTGCAAGTAAAGTTGATTGCTCAAGTCCATTTTCATATTGCAGATGTGAAATTCGAAGGGGTACACTGCGATGCTTGCTGTCGTAAAGATATAACAGGGACCCGCTGGAAATGCGAAGTATGTTGCGACTATGATCTCTGCGACGACTGCTACAAAAGCGGCAAGCACTACCGAGAGCACCCCTTCCTGCGGCTCAAGAAGCCCGGTGGTTTAGCGTATGTATTGACAAATTTTACTTCCGTAGTACATTAACAGAGCTCTTCACTGTCGACTCATTCAGAGCTGTTCACCACCGTCGAACGTTTCTATACTAAACATATGCAAAAAAGAGTATTAAGCTTGAACATCACTCTGTGCTTGTATATATATGGTGCATCAGCTGTCAGCCAACTAACTCCGTTGATTACCATTCTCACCCCATGAAATCCCGCATCAGTTGTTCATATGGATCATTTCTCAATTTACTTTTTAACGCTAACACTGCTAGATATATCAAGCAGCTTCACGAGGTGTTGTCGTTGTCGGGCTCCATAATTTTGTAGAAATTATTACGATTTTCAAAATATTTATGCATGCCATTATACAGTGTTGAATACTTACTCATGTGACAGCCTGCTTATGCACTGCGTGATTATCCTTTTGTGTTATTTAGCTTGCTTCGTGTCGTGCTTCGTATAATGTAGCCAATCTGGGTAACAATCGTGATTTCGTGGCATACAGCCAACGGCAAATGGTGAAGTTAAAGTGACCCTCTAACACTTTTTGAGCGTGGTCAGAGAATGAGTGATATGTGCAATTTAACGTCCCAAAACCACCATATGATTTTGAGAGACGCCGTAGTGGAGGGCTCCGGAAATATTGACCACCTGGGGTTCATTAATCTGACCCAAATCTGAGCACACAGGCCAACTACATTTCCGCCTCCATCGGAAATGCAGCCGCCGCAGCCGGGATTCGAACCCGCGACCTGCGCATCACCAGCAGAGTACCTTAGCCACTAGACCACCGCGGCGGGGCCGGGGTCAGAAAATTCTGCCACCTAGAATTCACAAAAAATCCTCATTGTCAGTTCGCCAAAAAATTGCTTTCTCTTCTCTCGACACATGATGCTACAAATGACTCGTCACAGCCATTGTATCAGACATAGGCTGATTTGAGCATCGCGAACTCGGTCATTAAAGGGCCCGCCGCAGAAGGCCGCCACTTGTCCACGCGCGATTGCACTGAAAAGCCGCGTATTCGAAGAAAACAAAGAAAAGTGTTCAAGGTCACGATGCCCGCATGGCGTATTTTCTTTCCCCGCGCTGTTCCTTCCTACTGAGATTCCAGTGCTTTCGTCGGAACGAGAGAAGGGAGAATGCAATTGCAGCGTGAAGCAAATCTTTGCAACTCCACTCGTACTGGACCAATTCTAAAAAAAAATGACGGTGAATTCGTACAGGTAATAGGCTTCTTTGGTAAATCCATTCCATGGCTACATAAAAATTACAGCATATCCATTGAGTGAAGGATGATGAGTGAGGCAAAGCCTCCATCCGTCTGTTTATGTGTCCACTCATCTGTGCGTCCGGGTGAATGGATGAACAGAGACATGTACGCTCGAACGGACAGATGTACGCTCGAACGGACAGACGTACGCTCGAACGGACAGACGTACGCTCGAACGGACAGACGTACACTCGAACGGACAGACGTATGCACGAACAGATGCACGGATGAACGGAAGCAAGGATGGACAGACAGACGGACGGAAGCATGGACAGACAGATGGACGGATGGCCAGACGGCATGGACAGACAGAGGGACGGACGGACGGACAGAAGCACGAACGGGCGGTCGGGCGGAAGCACGGAGGGAGTGATGAACATGTGAACAGACGAACGTGCGAACGGTTAGACACGCGGATGAACATACGGATGCTTCACCCCACTCATCATCATTCACTCCGTGGATATGCTGTGAAGACTACTAACGCCATCTAGTTATATCATTCACAAGGACGTATACACACAACACCATCTATTGAGCAATTCATAAACTAGAGGTGGCTACATACCACATATGGAGGAGAGAAGGACACATGGCCTAAACAGCTTCGCCCTAAAGTGTTGCATGGCCCCTTTAAATGCGCATCGTTATAAAATGTGCCTCTCTAGCTTACACTTCATGAAATGTAACTTCCTCATGTGCTGAATACTGGATGTTCGCCATCAGCGCTGTATGTTTGAAACGAAGCTTCGCGTTTCTCGCTGTTATAGTGTTATTACAACAATCGCTCTGTGAAGAAAGATTGCACGCGTTCCTAAAAATGGGTAAACGCTGTTCTGTAAAATTCAGTCACTACCAGCCCATGGACATAATTCGCAGCTTTATTATTGTCCAGCCTATTGCCGGATTATAGCATGGAATAGTAATAGTTCGCACAGCGAATATAATAGTCGACTACCAGGAACCAGCCTAGTATTCTCAACTATTAGGTCCTTGTGTTGACTTCTCTAGACTGTCACATGTTACGCCTGAAACATTTTACACTGTTTTGTATTACTTATTATCTCCTACTTATTATTGTTATGTCTGCTTATCATTATCTCCTCCTTTATTCTCTGTTTGTCTCCCCCATTCTCCTCTCCTCGTGTAAGGTAGCAAACTGGAGTTAGTCTACTTAACCTCCCCACATTTTGATATTTTTTCTTCTCTTTTCTATTACTCCATGTCCCCCCGAATGAGATAAAGGGGTCAATATGTTGCCGTCATACTTTCTTGTTTGCTTTTAGTCAATCATCACGCATAGGTATGTGTAAGGTCGTCCAAATATAAAATGAAAACCTGATTAGTATAAAAAAACAACATGAAAGGTGTTGTTTAGTACGTAAATATTATACCGAACTTACTACTAGTGTGCTAAACACCAGCATCTGCGCGAATTTTTTTTGTCTATCTTGTAGCCCTGATGTTGATAAGTCTTGACTATGCAGAGTTTGGCTTACCTTGGCATGCTGCATTTTTCTATTTCAATATTTCTGTCTTTATTAATTAGGCATTACTGTTATTCGGTAAAATTTCTGTACTTCCTTTACTTTTTTTATTACAAAGATTTTATACTGTACTAAATGTTTAAATGCAAAATCTCACTATGACTCAACATTTCTAGAACTAGCTAGTTCTATAAACGTTGCTATTACTCTCTGTATGCTACACATATTGCTTGATGTAGTCCAAACTGCAGTTTATTTATTTTACTGTATTACTTATGTTTAATAAGTATGATCTTACGAGTCTTTTTGTACTGTTAACGTTGTATGCTGCCAATTGTAGAAGGTATTCAGGGACCAAGTAAAGCTTCCCCGAGCAGCTTTTAGTCCTGGATACTATCCATAATTTCTCTGGTGAAATAAACTTTGACTGACTTTAATTCGAAGAAGCATTATGTTTACCGACAGCACGATTAGACGTCATGTGACGAATGTTTCACTCCTGAATATTAACAAACGCTATATTTTAACCGGCTTGAATACTAATGAGGTGTTCGCCTTAAATGTTCTTGACCCTGTACAGTGTCGTCCTCTCCTAAGATGAACACGACTAAGCGTGACTGCGCTGGATGATCCGTGATGTCGCCGCGTCGGAGCCGCGTAATATCAGCCAGCAAACAACGAGGGTCTGCAGCACGGTATGCTGAGTTAACGCGAGCCGCAGGGCCCGCACCGATGTATCGTTTGCCATCGAGGATTTACCAAGATGTCGACAGTGCTCGATGATCCTGTAGCAAATCCAATGCGCTGAGTTTCGCAGTGAGGTGTGTCTTGGATGAATGCGTGTGCACTCTCCGTCCATGTCAACATGAGCGAGCAATGAGTTTCACATACCTGACCCTGCAGATGGGTGCACGGTTCTCATTTGTAAATCTAAAGTGCAAATACCCATTGTTTATTTGACACACAGTCGACAGCTTAATTCCAGCCAAGTGCATGTTTCTAATACATAGCCTACCGATGTTTTTACAGGGAAAGAGTGCAGCCAAGAAATAAATCCAACAAGTTAGATAGGACCACCATCGTGAGAGGCAGTAAGTATACGTGTGTCGACTACGAGCCACATATGTGCATGCACATGTAAACATATACGGTCGCAGCGGAACAAGATTAGCACAGGTGATCACTGATGACCGGAGCAACAAAACAGCTAATAACAATGAAAATGGGGGTTTTCATATGGGCGATATTTTACCGACCGTTGTCTTTCACTTCACAACATGTGACCCAGATTTGCCGTTTCATGGAGACAGCGACTCATCAGCTAGTATAGAAACTCCCCAAGAAAGCTAACCTAAAAAAAAGAATTACAGCATATCCAAAGAATGAATGATGATGAGTGGGGCGAAGTGTCCATCAATCCTATCATCCGTACGTACGTACGCCTGTGCATGCGTCCATTCGTCCGTTCCTCCATGTGTCTATCTGTCCGTCTGCTTGTCTGTCCATCCATCCGTGCGTGTGTCCATGCGTCCGTCCATATAGTGAACACTTGAGGTACCGCCATCTCGCTTCTTTTTCTCATATATTGATCATATACAAGTACCGCCATCCAGCGGACAAACCGAAGACTAAACAAGAGTATGTACGACCTTTCTCCTGTCAGCGCTTTAACACCAAAATCGTGATTACGCCGCCGTGCAACGTTTTTCGTAATATGTGGACATGCAGATATGTGGCAGAGGGCAGGTGTATGCCACTGGTATGTGGGTGTGTGCCTCAGGTTACGCACTATGACAACGGAAGATGCACTAGACGCACCTTGAGGAGCTTCACCCCTAAAAAACAAGAACGGTGACTTCTGTTCAGATTTTTTTTACTACAGAACTTAATGACCTATCAATAACCTTCTTTCAACATCTCTCAATAGTACTCATCGCCTATCCTTTGCGGCAGAATTCCCACCACTGTTCAGGATTATCTTCATCATTAATAATTCAAGACACTCAGTATTATGAACTCCACTTGTCAGAAAATTAAATTAAGGCAGAGAGGTTCGCCTGAGCAATAGCATGCTCTAGTCTGCTACTCTACTCCAGGGCGCGGGAAAGGGGAGAAAAACGAGTAATGGATGATGATGGCGAGTAAGGTAGCGGAGTATATACATCCGTGTCAAATTGAAAAAATGTTATAGCCGTGCATTTAGTCCATTTGCTTTTAAGAAAACTACGACCACCCTTACGACCACACTTGCACTGTTGGTGTCAGGCCAAGGGTCTGTCTAACAGTCTCACCGGTTAATGACTTATTGCGAAATCTTTCAGTAGAAAAATCACTGTATGCCAAGAGCGTCTAAGAGATGTGAATCTGTTATAAGCCATTGCGCTCACTCCTAAAATATGATGTTCAGAAAGTTCCAAAATGGCGGCCTAGTTCAAACGTATTCATGCGCCGCAGGTGACAGGTTTTACGGAATCTGCTGCGACGCCTGTAGTCAGATGAACATACCTGGAGTCTGCTGGAGGTGCGACGTGTGCGTCTACTATGACCTGTGCTTGGACTGCTACATGGACAACAAACATGCCAGCCACGCCTTTGTGCGCTACGACAGCCCTAATGCCCGAAGGTGAGCAGCTGTAGGAATTATTTAAAAGAATATAGAAAAACAAAGAAAAAAAAGGAAAAATTACTGAGTGGGCATGCCCCGAAGTAAGCTAGGCAATAGTAGTTAGACAGCATGGCCTGAAGTCATCTCCCGACAACATTCCAATCTGATCCCTCCATTTGTAATTTTTAAAGACGATAGTCTTTCTTTGGATACTTCAACGCAAAAATTTTGATCGGCCTGTCAACCGAAGCGATTCAGCTACCAGGCTGAAGTTCTACTACTTCCTCAATGCCAACCCATCTTTATTTGGTGTCCATGAACATACTTGTGTACATTGTCGATTAAAAAGCAAATACTACGCAAATCTGAGGCGCAATATCAACTTGTCAATGTTTGGTGGCATACTTCTTCATAGTAGGAAATGCATAGATTACGCCGCACTGACAACGCAACGTTATGCACGGAAAGGCGGGTGTTTACTACAATTTACTGGATGGATGGATTAGATGAATTGATATGGCTGTACCCTTTAGATCGGGCGGTGGCTAACGACACCTAGCCGTATTAATTAGTGAACCACAAACTAGATTTCTCTTTTTTCTTTCTCTTTTTTTGTTCAAATAGTGAAGTTGGCGACTGGTACTTTGGAGTGAAGGATTTAATTTTCCCTCGTGCCTTGATTTTAGCCACCAATCAGATAACCTTTTTCTAGTTATTTCTACCCGATTAAAGTCTATTTTGCCCTTGCTGTTCCTAAACCCCAGTGCTTTGAAAAACTCTGCGCCATCATCCTGAACTATAGGGTGAAACCCTTTACAGAATATTATCAGATGTTCAGCAGTATACTCCTCCTCTCCACACACACTTCATATCATGTATACGCCTTTGTATTTTGCCCGATAAGTCTTTGTTCGCAATACTCCCGTCCTGGCCTCAAACAGTAGGGAACTACCCTGAGTATTATCATAGATCCTTTCCTTGGCCATGTCCTGCTTAAAACTTCGATAGATCTCTAGTGCGGAATTCTTAATCATGCCAATTTTCCACATATTGGTCTCCGTTTCCTTCACCTTCTTCTTAACTGATAGTTCTTTTTGGTTTGCCCCCCTGCTGTTTTCCAAGTATTTACCCGTCAATTTTCTGGTTCGCTTCCTCCATTTTGTATCAATATTCTTCATGTACAAGTAGGTGAAAACCTTCCTAGCCTAACGCTCCTCCCCCATTTCTCTCAATCGCTTCTCAAATTTTATCTTGCTGCTAACTTCCCTGCCCTCAAATAATGTCCATCCCATATCACTTTGTACTCACTGATTTGATGTATTCTTGTGAGCTCCTAAAGCAAGCCTACCTATTCCACGTTGCTTAATTTCTAATCTTGCTTGAACTTCTGATCTCATGCACAAGACCACATTGCCAAATGTCAGACCAGGAACCATGACCCCTTTCCATATTCCTCTCACAGCATCCTACCTATTGTAATTCCACAGTGCCCTATTTTTCATCACTGCTGCATTCCTGTTACCTTTAGTCGTTACGTATATTTCGTGTTCCCTTAAGCACTCGGTCCCATTGCTTATCCATACGCCAAGATATTTGTATTATCTGTTATCTCTAGCGTGACCTCCTGTATCCTAAGCAAACTACTTTCATTATCATTAAAAATCATGACTGCTGATTTTTTCTTACTGAATCTGAAATCCAACCTATCTCCCTCATTACCGCAGATGTCCATCAATCTCTGCAAATCTTCCTTGTTGTCGACCATTAGCACTATATCACCTGCGTACATCGATACTGCTAAAATCGTCTGCGTAAATCAATACTGCCAAAACGATACGTTGCTGCCACCTATCGGTAACTCTGCCTTCCACAGATAATTTTGTCTCGCAAGATTACTTCCAGATGACGCTCATGGGTCATGCAGCGCCTCCAGAATTCCATTCATCGATCTTCCCATGCAGAACATCAAATAAACGTTTTAATCTCTCTCTACACTCAGAAGGCTATCGTCTTCCACTGACATTTGCAGTGAAACGCACAGACTAAGTATAGCATTTGCCATCACAGTAAAGTATAGTGTCACCACGAAATCGAACTATAGTTAGCCTAGAGGTCATAATAAACAGTTGCTGCATAACCATTGAAATAATGGACGGTTAGTGCCCGCATACATACACGTAGACCTACGACCATAAATTGAGCAAGCGACATATCATCTATGTATGGCCTCACAAGTTACAGTGCGTCAACAAGTGGTCCCGTGTGTCACTTGATTGTGTCTGTGGGCCATCGAAACGTTTATTAGGCTACAGGAAAGACCAAGACAGGTCTGTAGGAGACTGGTTCTTACAAGTATTATGTAGAGGTCTCCTGTTCGTGATTTCCCGTGGGGGCTGTGCCTACGGGGTATTGTACATTTTCTGATGTTCATTTTTCCAGCTAGCAGACGTGGCAGCGAAAATTGTTGTTTTGACGTGTTAATGCGTTTTCAACTACGTCGGCTCATGTCAACTGCCCTCATCACACGTTCCTAGATGTCGGCACGTTACAGTAATAGTGGCTATTGGTGTTCTTACGTATAGCTGAAGTACTCTTACTTCTCAGGTTTTTCCATTGCACAATTTCCTGGTCCAGTTTGTGTTTTGTAATCACGAACAGAAACAAAGCACCACAGCCATGCTTCATTCGACAGCACCCCTTTTGTTGCTGTTCTTTTTTTTTACCTAGAAACTATATACGAGCAGTAATTGCCATTCGCGCATAACTAATTTATTATTTCAATACATTTCTTTCTTACAAATTTGTTCCAGTGTAACGGTGCCCCCGAGACAATTGCAGAGCGACGCGGAAGCTGGAACTATGCTGCATGACGGTAAGGCATAAAAAAATATAATGCAATGCATTCGGGAAGCAATAAACCTTGGGGAAATGTGTGGCTGAGCTTCGCTGCGAACTGAAGCCAACCGATGTTCAATGCTGTACCGAGGGACAGCATTTTGTTGGGGACAGAAAGAGGCAGTGCCCATATAATTAGCCACTTAGCACAGTGACCTACAGCGTAGTATCCAGTCTATAGTGCTTTTGATAAAATATGCCTCGTTGCAGTTTTTGTTTTTGACACTGTGAGGTCACACATTGCTGACATGCAACAACACTAAGATGTGTTCGTCCGATGCCAGCCAGGGTTGAAGTTAGAATCTTCTTTTGCGTCATATATAACGCACTATCACAAAATATATGGACTGAAGGTTCGTGCACTCAGCAGCGTTCGCAGTTCGGGCTGTCCGCACTTTCGATTACGAAACACTAATTTGAATTACAAAGAATAGTGTTTTATTGAGTACATTCATAAGCCACCCTAGGAGAGGAGTACTACACTGATGTGTATCGGTTGTTTCAATAAATGTGTCGAAAATTCTGAAACATCAGGGAAATGTGATATTTGCCCGCTGTCTTCAATATCACTTCTGTAGTCGCAGAAGTCTTAACATGGCTAAATACATGATTTGTTGCAGTAATTAACACAGATTATTTTAATTAGTGCAGTTAGGCAGTCATGTCAATAGAAAAATTGAAGTCATTAATGCAAAGAAATCATTGCAGCTTAGACATATAAAAACCGGCCACTAGTAATTATTGTAGTGTAATGACATTCAAGCAAATTTAGTGGTGACAACGAAACCAAAGCACCGGTGATCAAAACAAGCAGACGAGCAAAATGACATCACTGTTAAAGACAGTAATTATAAATGTGTAGTTCTTTTGCAATCATTAACGTATGCTGCTATAATTGCAAGCGCAGCACGCCCACCTACAAAACGTCGGTTGGTGATTGCTATGACGATCCTTACTTGGCTTATTCAGATCGTTAAGCGAGCATCACGAAGGTGTCAAACAACGAACAGTTTTAAGGACCGGTTCGTCTGCAGCTGTCTTGTAATAAATGAAGTAGTCAGAAATCCTTAAGATCAATGAAGGCTTGCGAGGGCTGGCTTCAAGGTATCCAGAATTCGCAGAGCACTTCGAGCTGATGGGGCTGGCATTCCCTTGAGGAGTGTGCACTTCGTGATTATTAAACACTTCAACATATCGGTGGCACGTAGGTCTTCGCCGCCTAGATCATCGGAGAAATCTAGCACCTGCCATATGCTCCGGCTCTATTCCGATTTCGTCCTGAAAAAAAAAAAATTGCGAGATTGAATCTCGGCTGCGGCGGCTGCATTTTTGATGGAGGCGAGAATGTTGTATGTCCGTGCAGTCAGATTTGGGTGCACGTTGAAGAACACCAGGTGGTCCAAATTTCTGGAGCCCTCCACTACGACGTCTTTAATAATTGTATGGTGGTCTTGGGACGTTAAACCTCACATATGAATCAATCAATTCATTGAAAAAAAAAGAGAGCGCAAAAGCGCCCGTCCTGTTTGTACTCCTTCACCCTTGTGTTTCTTGCGTTTATTTTAAGAAGCATCCAAGCAAACTCCCCTCATTGACTGTGCTATTCCGACGTCGCACGACGAATGACTACTGAATTACCTTTTTAAGCTTCTCCTAATAAAATTGACATCCTCGGCTCATTGTAAAGCGAGCATATTTCTTACTTTAGCTCGTGCAATAGAATCCTACTGCTCACAGTAAACGAACTTATGTCGTCTTTTTTTTCCTTCAAAGGAATAACCTGCGACGAGTGTCTCGAGGATGGAATTTTCGGCACGCGCTGGAAATGCCTGTTGTGTCATGACTACGACCTGTGTGATTCCTGCTACATGGACGGCAAGCACAACCAAGAACACACCTTCCTGAAGCTCAACAAGCCCGGTGGCGTCGCGTAAGTGTTGGAAGTTTCGTATACCAGAGCTTCCTATATATTCGCGCGCCTCACGCCGGTACCAGTTGAGGTCTTTTTTCGGGATATGTGCACACAATATCAGTATACTCAAACCACCTCAATTTTGGTATTTCTGACATTTTATCCGACTAGTTGGCCACAAGTTGATGTCTGTAATTGAAATTTTCGGCAGCTGAATTTCATGAAAAAAGTTGTCATGCGCTGCTGAATGCTAATTACATGTTTCTTTTACAGTGCACAATCTTGTCAATACGTGACAGTTGGCTAAGTGCGGCACGTTAGCCACACTACTCGATGAAACTACTTTCAATTAAGATGCGCTTTACATATGTACTTTTGTGAACATATGCGTACTTAGGGTTTTAGTTCAAAGAGGGAGGGAGGAGACAATGGTTCATTGCAGTGCCCCCCTTCCCTATCCATCCAAACAATGTGTGGGGCAGATTTTGCACCCCCTTCTTAGGTGACCAGCGGAGAGGGCGGCCGCCCCCTCTGCCCCCCTTGTGCGCATGCCTATGTATGTGAATGAGAAAGATGTTATCTTTGAGCGCATCATCTTCACCTTTTGTGCAGTGTGCACTATTAGGCTTAGCTGCTATAAATTTTAATATTAACCCTTAGCATTAACCCTAATTTTCCACCATGTCCTTCCTTAGTCCTAAGATCAGTATCGAAGACTGAACGTAAAGCCTCTTCAAAGCAGATTTCTCACCACTTTCAGAACGAGGGTGCCTCCGAGAAAGACAACGGCCAGGTCACAGTTAAGCTATTTCATACCCAGAGGTAAGCAATTGAACGGCACTCAACTATGTTATCATGTTGCATGCTTCGCTGGAAAAATGTTACAAAGCGCACCAGAAAAACATCAGGAGCGTAATTGTCACGCGTACAGTTTAATTGCGCTGTACACACAACAGTCGCACTCCATCTGTGTCTTTGAAGCGCAGATAGTGCCGCCATTACGTGCGAGTGCAATTAGCTACTCCAGATTTCCCGTGAAATCATCGGACAACTCTTCAAACAGGCCACAGAGCGCAGGTCACGCATGTATAGTTGAAGTCATACGCTGAACATGGCACTTGACTCGTGCTATAGCTTAACGCGAAGGCAGTTTGCAATCATTTCATTTTCATTTGCTAACTGAAAAAAATCACAATGAATGAAAGATGTCATTAGAAACTGGACAAGCCTGCATACCCTCGATACTAAGCTAATAAATACAATAACATTAACGAACTATTTCTGAGTAATCTTTTTTTGTTGCCGCGTTCACAATTTTGACACGTTAGATTATCGAAGCGCACCCATAGCAAATGCAATTTCACAGAATAAAAGATTCACAATTATGTCATGTGAAAAGCATGCATACGAAAAAATGCTGCCATCTGTGCTGCCATTTGTAAAAAAAAACAGATGGCAGCACAGTAGATTGAACTCTGCTTGAAAAACAAATGTAGAGGCGTCTACTTTGTTCATTACAAAATTAAAACCACTTGGTAAGAAGTTATCGCTACGCAATTGCGTGATATATTCTTTTTCCTGTAGGTTTTAATGATAATTGTTGCAGTTTAACATTCTGAAACCCCATATTATGAGTGGAGGGCTCTGGAAATTTCGACCACCTAGTGTTCTTTAACGTGCTCTCTAATCTAAGCACATGAGCATCAAGCATTTTTGCCTGCACCCGAATTGCAGCCGCGGCGGCCGGGATGTGATCCCGTGACCTGCGGGTCAACAGTCAAGTGCCTTAGTCACTTTACCACCGTGGCTGGTAGTTGTAGTTTTAACGTGATAGCGTTAAAGAGCTCGTGTCGCAGGAAACCCGCCACCGGCGTCGGCTTTTTTGGTTCTGAGCGAAAAATCGTCTGTGCGTCTGTGACCAAAAAATCAAGTTACCGAGATAGCTGTGGGTCCTCCATTTTTGTAATTATTTCTTTTTATGGGGTGAAGACATATAGCCTATAATGAACGTAATTAAAACAGGCGCACACCACAGTAGAATTCGGATGGGAGCCAGTGACTGGCCCGTTTGCCGCTTCAGATTTCAGTATCACATAATCTTAAGTATGTTTGGCGGAATGAGAAAACTTTATCTGTTCAGTCAATCCTTCCATTCGGCGAAATGTGGATGTGGGGCCTATTACCCCCCTGTAATACTACAGGTTGCATCATGACTATAGTATTGCTGTATACTGCGTCGTTTAATAATAGGAGTGAACTTCCGAAACCCCACAGAGTTTTACATTTTATTACAATATATAGATGACCACGAATTTCTTCACAGCCGTGACGTTCCAAGGAATATTTTGCAATTCTTGCGGACGTGATAACATGGTGGGACCGCAGTGGAATTGCGACGTGTGCGCCAACTACGACCTTTGTACCTTTTGCTACCTGTCCAATGAACACGATCTCGATCATGCGTTTGTGCGCCGGGACACACCCCACAGCAGAGGGTAAGCGTTTGTTTTGCTGGTGCAAGCTTTTTTGGAATCTCTTACTGCTGTATCGACCCCCCTCCCACCTCTCACCTCATTGTGATATGTTGACTTCAGCTAACAGCAGGCATGAAACTGTCATTTTTCATTTAATGCTCGGTGTAAGAAAAGTTTCAACAGGTAGCGGAACTTTGCCCACAATGTGCAGTAATGGATTAGTACTACCAGGTCGCTATAACGCTCGGTTCTGTTCTGTTCTGAGTGTGCCATTCGCACTTGCTAAATAAGAAATACACTGTTATAACGGCTCGACGATGTTAGTGCTGAAGAGCTCTCGAAATCCAAATTTCGATGCCAGAATTGTTGTCGACAAGAAGTTATCAGCAATACAAGAAATGATAAACGACGTCCATTCACTCTATAACGAATGAGCATGGCTGGGAGTAAATGACTGTAAATAAATGATAAGAGAGATCACTCAAAGGCAATACAGATTTAGGAACCATACGACAAAAAAAGCAAAATGCTTCAAAGTGACTAAAGCTGGCATGGCACGTTTTGAAAGCGTGCGTTTTGGATTGCCATGACGTCACTGTGTAAAAAAAAGAAAACTGCAATAGCAATGTAACCTAAATCTCTGGTTAACTCACTTCTTCCATGACCATACGGTTTAGTAGGTTCACTCCAAACTACACATCTTTAAAAGCGATAGATAGATAGCACCTACACTTGTAAAAAATAAAAATAAATGCAAAAGTTCTCGCGATTTCAGGATAAGAGTATCGCCAAGGCAGCAGTCAGCCGCAGCTGAGAAGAAGGCCCAGTCTTACAGCGATAAAGCGAGCCGTAAGGGTATGTATGTATGTATGCATGTATGTATGCATGTATGTATGTATGTATGTATGTATGCATGCATGGATGTGTGTGTGTGTGTGTGCGTGTATGTATACGTATGTATGCATGGATGCATGCATGGATGCGTGTGTGCATGTGTATGCGTGTGTGTGTGTGTGTGCATGTGTGTGTGCGCACGTGCTTGCATGTATGTATATTTTTTTATTCATTGCAGGTGAGAGTTCTCGCGGGCCACCATGCAATAGCTGTTGCCGGAAGCACCTTCCAGGAGTCCGATGGCAGTGCGCCGTATGCTCGGACTACAACCTTTGCACTGATTGCTACGCGTCCAACGAGCACAGACTCGACCACGTCTTTCTGCGTTTTGATAGTCCTCGTGGTACAGGGTAAGTTGCGATCCTATAGCTGTTGCTTCGGTTCAATAGCTCCATAGTCAACGCACCTTGGCGAAATTTCAAGATCTTTTTACGAGTTAAATCCTTCTAGCTTTCCTTCTTTCCTCGAGATAGAAAAAAAATTAGGGCAGCTTCGCAATAGTACTCCCGAGCCTAAAGTAAGTGCAAAGCTGGGCATCCTACCTTCTTTCTCTTTTCCTCTTTCTCTGTTTTCTCTCTTCGCATCTCTCTTTTGTCTCCGTTCATTTCTGTCTTTCCTTCTGTTTTCTTTTCTCGCTCATTGTATTATGCTTCTTCCTTTCTCTCTATTTTGTTGCTTCTTCATTTTTATTTGTCTTACTCTGTTTCTATCTCTTTTTTTTGTCTGTAGTTCTGTATATCTCTTACTGCTGTATATTTGTATTGTATTTGTATTGCTGTATTTTCTCCTTCTTTTCTTTCTGTATTTTTTTCTCTCTCTGTCTCTCTGCCTAAAATTGATCTCATGCCCATAAGCGTTATTGCACCCCTCGCCGGACAAACCAGCGCTCATGTCCTGAGAGAGGAGCAGAATATTAACAAGAGGAAGAGAAGAGAGTGCGTACTGGTTTGTTATTATGATGATTATAGTGGTCGGGTCACACCACGCGGCATAAAAAAAAAGTTACCTGCTCCACTGTAAAAACAATAAAGTAATAACATAGAATTTGAACTTTGCTACCCCAATTATTGAACGAGAGAGGCTTTAGCTGAGCAAGATGCATAGCGGTGTTCTGTACTTAGAGGCATGTGAAGACATCCTCGTGGATTAGCAGGGAAGTTTGACGTGCATGTGTGTTAAGTGCGTGTGTTTGGGTGTCTGTGCGTGCGTGACATGTGTGCGTGCGTGCGTGTGCATATGCATGTGTTATACGCAGCCGTTGCATCCATTTCACATAATAGTCATGAATCTTGCACCTCGAAAAGCTAGTCAGTCAACTAATGTATATTTTTCTATTCGTTTTTTTTTGTGCTCAAAATTTTGTCATCACTTTCTCACTTGTTTTTTTTTCTTTTACTAATCAAACTTTAAAACTTATAAAGCAGTTGCAGCCCCATAGGCCAATTTCTAAAAGATACTTGGACGTGTTTACAGAATCAAGGTGTCCCCGAGGCAACAATCGGCACAGGCGAGCCCTGCAGGTGCCCGTCACATGGGTAAGCCGTATATTACTCCTAATACGGTAGTGTCATAATTGAAAATTTTGTTGAAGCACACTAAAGAATGGACGGACAGAAGAGGCTGACAGGGACTGCGCTTGCTCTCACAACTGAAGGTTTGTTATTCAAAAAAGATATTTAAAGCGGATACAAGGTCTTTGCGCATGTCCAACAAAACAGGGTGCAACAGAAACCACTCTTGTCAGGATTGCAAAAATTTTACATATTGTGTGTCATTTATTGTATTTTACAAGAACTAGTTGTTGAGATACGTGAACGACCACCTTAGAGAACATCGTGCATTGGTTAAGGCATCAGGCAACAGTCATCTTGTAGATCACTGTAGGAACTGCAGATGCCATCATGTGTTTAAAGAAAGAGAAATATTTCGACACAAGCATCGGCTAACACGTGATATAGTGGGATCTTACCACATCCTAAAGAGGGGACATGACTGTGTTAGCCAAGCTGCGATTGTGCTGCATGATAAAGAGTACGCGTATCTCGACACCTAGTACTTGTATAGTATAATAAATGACACATAATATGTAAAATTTTTGTAATCCTTACAAGAGTGGTTTCTGTTGAACTCTGTTTTGATGCACATGCGCGAAAGACCATGCATCTGCTTTAAATACTTTTTTAGAATAGTAAACCTTCAGTGTGTGAGAGCAAGTGCTGTCTTTGTCAGCCTCTACTGTCCGTCCATTTTTTAGTTCGCTTCAACAAAATTTTCAATTATGAACGTAATCCAACTGGCCCAACTTGCCATCTTGCTACAGTAGTGTCCCGCATTATAAGAAAGATAAAGAAAGAAAAAGCAACCAAGGGCAGCGATTTAACAGGTATATTTAACCAGACTTAACTAGGTACCTTATTTACTGCCCTACACTGGACGAGAGAGAATAGAGCGTGAAATGCGAACACGATTCCCCTTACTAACCGGTTTAATGGAAGGAAATAATTACTATTATTATTACTCTCAGAAAAATAGAATTTATATGCGCACAGACATAACAAACTTCCTCGCTCAAGTACAGAAGGTCACAACCGAGAACTGTATCCCGAGAACTGTAACTGAGTCTGCTCCCCTGTTCGTACGTAGTTGTACGTACACTACGTAGTGGTAGCGTAGTTGTACGCACACTACGTACAACTACGCTACCACGGTAACCTGAAATCTGAAAAATACCGCGCGCACGGGAAGCTGTACGGGTGACGTATGTGTCTGTGCCTGCGCACTTCGATTATCGTATCACGGTACACCCGGTATACTAAACTCTCTAATGACGCCACACCCGCTATTCTGCTATGCCCGCTAAACTATAACTGTACGTCTGTTCTCTCCGGTCATTTCTTGTCTCTTCCTGCACAATTTATTTATGCCGCCAGCAGTCGGTTGATGTGACGTCATTACAAAAGAGGCTCGCGGTTGGTCCATGTACCATGGATACCTCATCTATACCTCCTAGAATTTTCAGAGGGCGTTGCCTTACCCCGCCTCGCCATGCAGCGGGACGCCCATACATGCCTTGTCTCGGGTGGCTATTATGCACGATCGACAGACGCCGCTACGCTTTGTCCGTTTCCGAGTGCGCAAACTGAGATAACAGCATGCAGCCGAAAAGCGTGATATCCTGATAAGCTCAATGTTTACCCCCGGCATTGCCCACGTACTTTACGAACAAATAAGTGAAGGTGATAGCACGAGTGTCCGGGTAGTGGAGTCAAGCAAGAAACCACCCTCTAGTTTATGTTGGTTCTGGGGGTCCTCCAATGAAGTGTCGCAAGGACTGCAGTGCCAAACGTATACTTTCAGTACCCTTCGTGCTGACTGAAATATCAAACTGTTGAGGAAAGTGCTCGTCACGCTTTGTCGTGATATAAATAAAGCGAATGCTAGTGTATGTCGCCCGTGGAAATAGTCAGAAGCAGATGCAGTATAATAATGCGGTAAATCTTGTCGGTAAATCTTGTCATGTATCTCGCAATCACGATGAAGTTCACAGGATGTTATAGAGGATTGAAATGATGAAAAATAGTTGAAACTTCGAATGTCCCGTCAGTGGGGCCAGCGTTTTGAAAAGTGGACTTGTCTTTGCCAAGGCAGCTATGGCCTTGTTGCCGTCTTGACTGTTCCGTACAGCTGCTGTCTCGACGAAGACAAACGCAGTTGTCGAAACATCGGCTCCGGTGACATTGCTTGCTTCAGCGATTTCTCGTCGTTATACATTGTGATTTTGACACGTGAAATCCCAGAATTCAGTTTTGTAGAAACAAAACGTCGTTGTAACGAATGCCTATATAGCAAATTATTGGTTATAGACCGAATACTAGCATGGGTTGATCACGCCTCATTTCAGTAAGATTTACTTTTTTCTCTAGAATGAAAACAAAAACACTGAGTCCCCGCGATATCATCTCCAGTATTTTGTTGGAAAAAGTCTCAATATTCGAAAAAGATTGCATAAAAACAAGGTAAACATTAAAAATTGTAGAAAACCACGCTATTTAAGCAATCCTGTGACAATTATATTTAAAGAACGATCTATGTCATTGTAGCCAGTTGGTATTGCTGATATAGTACTTAACCCAGAAAGAGAAGTACTACAGCCCTAGTTTAAAGGTGGGCATAATTGACAGATTTCTGTCTGGTTAGGGGAAATTTGAAGAAAGAAAAAAAGTTTAGTCAAGCTGGGTTTGACGGTCCTGCTGGCGACCGTTTAGAGATTGTTCGACCTGCTTCGAAGCTGGCGACCTATTCGCCCCGAGATCGAGCTATAGGTGGCAGCACCATCACCGCGCTATGTATAGATAGGCAACAGACGGCGTGCATTCAAATGTACACAGCAGCGCTTCTAACGCAATAGCGTTAAAGAGCTCGTTTCACGGGAATTCCGGCGTCGGCGTCGTTGGTTGTGGGACAAAACTCATCATCTTATGCGTGACCAAAAAATCGAGAACGATGAATTTAAAATGAATAAATCCAGGGTCAGAGTGGGGACCGAACCAAGGTTGTTTGGGTCCGAGTGGGGATCGAACACGGGTCATTTGGGTGTCAATCGGATGTTTATACCACACGGGGACACCTCTGCTTGTGAAAACAGTGAAAAGAACTTCCCGTGCTAGGAAATGCAGAGTTTACAAACACATGCATTCTGTATACATGCTTCACAATGCAACATGAAAAAAAAGGCAGGTCCCACGTACAGTGGGAATCGATTATATGCTAAGCACGAATGAGAAAGGTTGATATTTCATTTTAAAATCGGCACAACGTTATGAGGTGCAGGTAAATGATGCCGTACATGACTTCCATGTCATGATTATCATATTTGGATGTGTCGTTTACCTTCGTCATCTATTCACGTCACCTGATACCAAATTTAGTATATGTGGAGCTAGCGAAACGACCTTGAGCACGTTATGGGCGTGGTATGTTGTCATGCTCTTACACGACACGCGTGTAAGGATTATCATGTTTGCACCGGTCATATAATTTCGTCATTCATTGACGTCACTTAACCCCGAATTTGGTATATGTGGAGCTAGCAAAACGGCCGCGAGCGCATCATGAAGGGCCCAATATACTCCAATGTAGCGATGACGTGCGCGTACGCTGGGCACAGCGACGCACACATTAGCAGAACGCAAGTGTTCTATGGTCTGACACCAGGCGTGACCGGCGCGGCCCGACGGCAACCGATGCGAAATGCGACATGCTGCATTTCGCACCGATGCATTACCCGAACAACGCTGTGTCTCCCTCTTTTCATGAATGAGGGACGCCAAACTCACTGAAACGTGCATGTGTCAAAGCAATGCATCGCGGCCCGCGCCTGTGAGTATATGGCAGGACCAGCGCCTTGCATCGCAACGCCGGCGTGACGCGTCAAAATGAACGCCGGCGAGCACGCACCCCACGTCTTGTCGAAATGCATTGTCGCCTTGACTGTGACATGTAGTCACGTTCTCACATGACACACATCCCATGATTATCATGTTTGCACCAGTCCCATATTTTCGTCATTCATTTACGTCACGTGATACCAAATTTGGCATGTGTGAAGCTGGCGAAACGGCCACGACAGCATCATGAGTGTGGCATGTATTCATGTTGTTACATGACACACATGTCGTGATTATCATGTTTGAATGTGTCATTTACCTATGTCGTTCGTTCGCGTCGCGTAATACCGAGTTTGGTACCTGTGAAGCTAGCGAAATGGCCACGGCCGCATCATGAGCGTAGCATGTTGTCATGTTACATGTCACGCATGTCATGTTTATCATGTTTGCACCAGTATAATACCTTCGTCATCCATTCACGTCCCGTAATACTAAATTTGGTATAAGTGAAACTAGCGTAACGGCCGCCAGCGCATCATGAGGGTGGCATGTAGTCATGTTACATCACACGCATCTCGTGATTATCATTTTTGCACCAGTCACATACCTTCGTCATCTATTCACGTACCATAATACCAAATTTAATATATGTGACGCTAGCGAAACGGCCGCGAGCGCATCATGAGCATGGCATGTAGTCATGATGACACGCGTGTCACGATTTTCATGTTAGGGTCTGTCG